>NC_134646.1:59248209-59548209 GCF_030463565.1 Pelecanus crispus | reverse complement strand
CTCTTCAGCTCCGCCAGGAAGGAATACATACCGCCGTGCAGAGCTGCTCTTCCTCCTGCCTGCAGCCCATGGCGGGAGAACAGCAAGGGAGCTGACTGCAGCCCTGCTCACACTATGGCTGCATTTACCCTGTCACATTAACCTGGGGGCAGGGGGGGACACTGTTTTTTGGTTGTTTTAATGATTTATTAGTATTGATGTTTTTGTAATATATAAACCTGCCCTCATATATGAAAGGATGTGAGGAGAAGGGACGAAGGTGACTACCTAGAATCATAGAATCGTTTAGGTTGGAAAAGACCTTTAAGATCATCCAGTCCAACCATTAACCTACACTACCAAGTCTACTCTAAGCCAATCAAGGGTAGACTAGACTAAACCATGTCCCAAAGTGCCACATCTACCCACTTTTTGAACACTTCCAGGGATGGTGACTCCACCACCTCTCTGGGCAGCCTGTTCCAATTCTTGACCACCCTTTCCATAAAGAAATTTTTCCTAACATCCAACCTAAACCTCCCCTGGCGCAGCTTAAGCCCATTTCCTCTCGTCCTATCACTAACTACATGGGAGAAGAGACCAACACCCACCTCCCATGTACCTGTCACAGTATAAGGCCTGTCAGTGAGATTAAGGAACTGCTGGTTTTCCACATATGCACGGGCATTTGTTAACAGAAAGAGTCCTCTGCCTGTTTATGAAACTGTGTTGCCTGATCTTTTGGTCATAAGAGTAACTCAGGTGGTGCTGCTGACCCTCCCCTCCCTGTCTAAAGGTCACTACTGATGCACTTGAGCCCTGCACCAGCAGATGCTTAAACACATACAGCCAGTGAGACAATTATTATAAGGCTCTAATGCATTAACAGGAATTGTAGCAGGCTCTAAAGAGTAGCAGACAGTCATTGCTAGCTTGGCACTGTAAGCCATATGCCTAAACTGCAGAACTGAGTTTTTTCTTTACAAATGTTCAACCCCTGTTCTGTGAGCAAGAAGAGGTACAATGATTATGATACAAGGACAATAACAAGGTTAAAACGCAATTGCAATCCTAAAGGGATTTGAAAAAACAAATCTTAAAGACTGGATACACATTTATAATCACTTCTCCCTTTATATAAAGTATTTTAAAGAGGGGCTGAGACACCATTCTATTTTAATGTGTGATTGACAACAATGACCCTTTCTTTTCCCTTTTTCTTGCATCTTCGCTAAAATTTCTTAGGAGGAAGCAATGAAGATATTGTATGTGCTAACTTAAACTAAAGCAAGGATTTAAAAACGGAAAGCCTATAATGTCTTTGCAAAAGTTTTGTCAGCATCTTCTGTCTTAGTCTGAAGGTAGTTGAGGGTGCTGCTCAAATGGGGAGACACTTCTCAGGATACATGAGCAGATTCTTAATACGTTAACATGGGTTTCTGCGATTTTCATGCGGTTATATCTATGTCTTGCAATATCAAATTCACCCAGAACTAGATGTTGCACAGCAATGAAGGGAACAAAATCCAGGGCTTTTTAAAGCAGCAAAAGTAGTTAAAGGATTCCTGAATATCTTTAAGCAGATTCCTCACTGTCATTTTGCATTTGATAGGGCTTTGAATGCTATGGATAAGTCATCATAGGGGTGCTTCTTATATTTATGTATGAAAGCAGGTAACAGTCACTTTGTATAGCATTGAAAAGTAAAAGGTATGTCATTGACCCTGATGCAGGTGTATCTTTTTATTTATAGAGAAGTTTATTAAAATCCCACTGTTTTCATCATGTCTTTGTCACTATTCTTAAATTGATCATAAGCCTAATCCCTAGATTTAAGCAATGAAATTAGATGAGGGAGCAATCAGTTATAAACATCTTCAAATTAAGAAATTCTAAAGCTGTAGACAAATTGAAAAAATGAAAATACTATAGAAAGGAAAGGAGACTCACTTTAAGTTTTCATTAACAAGCATATGTGAGAAATTATCATAACATAGTATAGCTGCAGACAGTTCTGAAAGCTCTGAATGTGGTCAAATGGAGTAAATTGTTTATAGATGTAGTTTGAGATTTATGTTTGGTTAATTTTTTTGGAAAGAAAGAAAAATGTTCTTTCATTTATTAAATGTTAATTCACAGATCTTTTTCACTTCTGTTAAACACATACCCTAGTTACATTATACTGGTTTCTCATTTCTGATTACATCTCTCATTTGATGATCTTGATATTATCATTTTATTGAGCTCATATATCACTTTTTTCCTGATTATGAAGTAGAAGACATCTTTTACAAAAAAACCAACATTTTTTTCTGCTGTACCGTAGACAATTTTTAAAAACATTTTTTTCTTCTCAATTTGAGCTGTTGTTAAAGAGGTCTATCAATAAAGCAGTTTTCCAGTGATTCCTATTGGCCTATTGTTGCAGATGGTCTGTGCTCTGGTAGTATTTTCAATCTGGTTTCATCTATTTGAACACGGTGAAATGCCAAAATGAAACTGTTATAGTCCAGCTTTTCTACTTCTAGAATTCAAACATGCTATTGATTCTTTTACAGTTCGGTACCTATCACAGTTATCCAAATGATGTAATATAGTCAAAGAAACCATCAGTCAATCACTTACCCAAATGAGTGAAGAAAAGTTTCCAAATGCCCAAAGCAGGAGGTCCTTAAGGCACTGCAAGCAGAAGGTCCTACTCCTGCACCTTTCATTCTCTATTTCAACCTCTCTGTTTTTCCTGCAATTTCACTCACAGGGAAAAACTGCACTCATTTCCTCCAGCTTTTTGTGGATTCTCTTTAACAGAGGGATTCCAGGAACTACAGTTCCAGCCTGACAAAGATGTAGTTTCTTATTGACACCATAAAGGTATGTAATAAAGGAAAGCTACAATTTCCTGACTTCAGTCAACCAGGAGAAGTGAACATTACATGGTGCCATTTACCATTTCTTGTAAAATCAGTGTCCTTTGGCTCCAATCCATACAGCTGGAGGTAATTTCACTTGCACCCTGTCTGTGTATTATTCTGGACTTCCAAACAAGGTATTTTAGCATGCTTTGAAGCACTGTTGAAGGAAAGTTAGTATTGCTCAGCTATTTTTTTTTCCTGCCTTTTTAAAAAAACCAAACCAAACCATAGGCATCATTTACAATACCTGCAATAACATCCAGAAATAATTATCAGAGAAAAATCACTTTTAAAAAATGGGGCATATGGTTCGAAACTCTGCATTCCATAGTGTTTCCAGTAATGTTTATATTTCTGTAGAAATTGTCTTAATAAAATTTTCTCCAGTCCTGAGCTACACATACCTATCATAAAATCCTAGGGCTGCTACAGTGTTCTACTTCAGCTATTTCTCAGCATTCTAGTGATCTCTGGAGAAAGAGGATCCACATGTGCTAGCTGATCAGATGATGGTTATGAGCCCTCAATGCAGTACAGCTGTGAGACAGGCAAATGTTATCCTAGAATGTATCAACTAAGATACCTCAGCAGAAATTGGGGAGACATTAAAATACCCTCCACTGGTGCAAACCTCATTTACTGCAACAGATTTTAGTTGCTTTACTGTCCTGTAAAGGACAGAGTGAACGTTCAACAGCTACAGGAAACTATGAGATGATCCTGCTTATATGTAAAGAAAAAAAATAAACAGGGCTGTCCCTTAGTCCATCAAAAACAAAGCCAGAAGGGCATTACTCCCTTTAAATAATGGGGAGAAATAAACACCAGGGAGGAAACAAGAACTATGATTTATCAGACTTTTCTGCATTAGACAAAAATGTTTTAAACTGATGTAAATATGTAAATTCAAAGATGGATGTAAGTGAGCTTTTGGAACAGCCCTCTGGCAGGAGCAGAGACTGGGGTCCAGTCCCTTAAAATCAGATACTGACTCTGTCAGAAACTGATCCAGTTCTTTATAAGATGCCTTTTTGCTTTTCTGTCTCTACTATTCTTATAAGCTGTCAAGGGCTACCAGCTATTTCTAAGCAAAGTAACATTTGTTGACAGCACCTAAACATGTGCTTTTTTTTTTTTTTTTGTGAAGACACTAGCGCCATTCTTCATAGCATTAGGCAGATTGGTCCCAAACCAGTTACCGAAGTGTTCCACTGCTCACCTTCTCTTGCCTGACCTTTTCCAGCACTAGTGCCTGAGGTTTCACCTTTCACCAGTTGCTTAACTACCTTATAGATCTCTCCTCAAACCTCAACTTAACCAGTCTTTTCAAATATGGGTTTATATCAGATCAGATATACTCAAATCCCTGATCCAGTTAACGTAACGGGACTATAATCAACCCAGACAAAAGATATTTATTGTTTTACCTGTGCCTAGAGAATTTGTTGTGGTGTGAAAGAAGTGTGTCAGGTCAGTGTTGCAAGGGATAACAGGGCAAGGAACTAGCTCTGAGGTGAAGCATGATGGTTTAAAACCTGTTCAGACACAGAGATTGATAACTCAGGCTAGACTTTGTAGTCTACTTCACATCTAAAAGACAGATACAAACTACAAAAATCTTTTGGCAACACATGAAATAATCGTGAGGTTTAGGTAGGTTTTAAAATTGTTTCTATACTTAAATTATGTCAAAGGACTGGAATTGTGCAGATTTCCCCCCCCCCCCCCCCCCCCATGATATTTGTAATCTGGCTTAGACATTCATCATGAGAACCTAAGGAATAGTTGGTATCATTTCAGGGGCATGAGAAGAACCCTTTTAAAGGAAGGAATTTCTGCTTCCAGGAAGATATAGAGGTGCATTGAATTTCTGTTCTTTAATTATGCTTACTATCTACATTTACAGGGTTCATAATCATTAGCAGGCTGGTTATTTACTGCTGAGCAGATCACCAAATGAGGAAATTAAACAGAAGCATCCTTATGTTTCACTAGTGATTGATCATTTAACCTCCATGATATCATGGGCTGGTACATCGCCCAGTGTTCTGACCTTTTTGCTGGAATATAGTACAATTTGCTCTTTCTCAGGAAAAGTGCTCTTTTAATGGTGTTTGGCATAACACAAAGGGAGAAGCATAAAGAATAAAAGAGTGGGAAGTTCATAAACTTGTTTGCATGTATTTAATTTGATCTATGCTAAGATCCAAATAAGGGGAAGTTTAGAAGGAAGATTTACCTGTTTTCACAGACAATAAGATGAAAGATGGTTGTGAAAAAAGATCCCATTTTAAAGCAGACTTTAACCACAGCATGTTAAATTACATCCATTCTTTTCAGGTGCCAGTAGTTTAACATTTGACAATGAAGCTCAGATCTATATCCCTGCTCTAATATGCCCCTGACCAACATGCTTCCAAGAAGAATATCATGGCCTAAATGAAAAAGGTAAGTATAGATCAAGGACCAAAGGAAGAAAAAAAAAAAAAAAGAAAAAGCAAAACCAGATACAAAGCACATACAAAGAAAGGATGAAAGGGATAATAATTTCTGTGGATATCAAAATTGAGAAATCAAATTAATATAAATAATCCACTACTATAATTTACTTTCTGTGCATTCAAGAAAACAGTAAGTATATCTGTTCACTTTGAAATACAAGATTAACTGCCATTGCTTGGCTTTTTAATAATTACAGTTCTCCTTTCCTAGTCTTCCTGGTGTACTATTGAAATAAGAATATTCTTTCAAAGCTGAAAAAACCATGCCAATTGTGAACCATCAACTTAATCGTAATTTTGTCTAAATTTTTTTTTTCTCCTCCACACCACTCATAACATTACCAGTCTATTATTTCACTTTGTTCACTTACGCAATCAACTGGACAATCTAATGCCATCAATTTTTCTCCTACTTATGTGGTCTGTCAGTCAATATTCTGTCTTGTTTGTTAGGGTTTTTCACAAAACTGCAGGAGTGAGGAGAGTATTTAAAACTAAGAAAATGCCACAAAAGCACAATAATAAATAACAATATCAGAAAAATTAGCAGTAGGATTAAAAAAAAAATACAGCCCCTCAAAATACTTCAGACTCATTTTCTTAAATTGACTGTATTATATCTGTATTCAGTTTCTCTACTGAGTGTTAAATTCTGAGTATAACATCCATCAGCATAAATAAGTGGCTAGAAACTTTTTTTTTTCCAAGTTATTCATATCTCTAAGGGAAATGAGGCCTGTAAACACCTTGTACTTTATTCTCACAAACCTAAGCTATTATTCTTATGTCAGATAAAGAGAAGCCATGACTTGGAGTGATTTGACACAGCTTGGAGAAAGACAGAATAAACAGTGTTGTGTTTGGTGATGCTGCAGTGATTGCTAATCTGGTGTGACAGAAATAGGTAAGATTCTTAGACAAATTATCCTTACTTAAATTATGTAAATACACTAGTTAGCAGTTCCTTATTAACATATTTATGTATCAGATATCCCATTTTGCAACTAAAACAAATTAATCCATTGATTTACCCAGTGCAACTTATGTAGCCACCTCCTTTCAGACATTTTACAACTAAAGAGAAGGAAGAGTCATCCTAGAATCATAGAGTTGGTCATTTAGTCTGACTTGTTAGAGCCTTTGATTCTCAATGATCTCCCGTCTGCAAACACGTGCCAAAAAAAGGTGCAGGGACAGAGCAGGCAGTAGGACATGGCTACTTGGGTTTAATTTGTGCTGTGAATCGCATAGTAGAATCCAAATATAGCATAGGGGTATGCATATATGCAGATCACATAGTGGAATCCATATATGCATAAGGGGTAAACAGCAGCAGTACAGCAGTATTGGCTTTAATATGTGCAAAAACATGACCAGGACACAAACTGCATGGACCTCAGAAACGCACTCTGGTTGCTGCAGTGAGCTAAAGTTAATATTGCTGCTACTAGTACTTGGGCTAGCTGAATTCAACTGTTTCATTATTTCTACTGACACATGTAGTAGTCACAGCTTTATCCAGGCTATAACCTAGGTGTAGGGCATACTTGAGGAAATAAGATACTAACATTTTCAAGGAAACAAATCATCAGGAGTGAAATCATTTTGGGCAATATGTTCATGTTATCCACAGGGTCTTGAAGTGATCCATATCTATTGCATTTTCTGTGAAATATTTGTGATTCTATAAAAATCAGCTCAAGGCAAATAATTGTGAGAAAGTTTATCACATGAAGATTCTTCTGTTAATTACACCTCCCATTACCCCTTCAGCAGCCTTTTAGAACTTTTGTTGTGCAAGAACAGTTGTACACAGAGCCCTATCAAGTCCTTGGCATGAAAGGTATCAATTCCTGATTCTCCTCTCTGCTTATTGTCAAGGCTGCCATAGTGACTGCAGTGACACTGAACACAGGTCTTTGGCTCATCACCCAGCATGAGGTACAGCATTCACCTACTTCCAAAGCCCACCGGTATTTTAAGAAAACAGGGCTATGAGCCATCCAGCTCCTTCTCTTCACTGGTGAACCTGAAAGAATGTTGCTTTCCCAGGGAGCTCATGAGCAGCTGAGGTATGCTCCTAAGCCTTCAAACCACAGGAACATTGCACCTAATAAGTATCAGCAATAACTACTGATAATAGCTTGCTCCATATATCACTTTTTAGAGCAGAATTTCATGCACTCAGGCCACTGACAGGTTTCCACCCCCGACCCTCAATGAAAATTAACTCAATTTCTATAGCTAGTTAAGTGTAGCAGCCACTTCAATTTCTAATTTGTCCTGCTGAGAGACCCACCACTCTGGAGGGTACTCACTAAGCCTCTTTCAAAGCATGGGCTCTAGTCTCTTCCAGGCACACTAAAGTGTTAATACAGTGGTGTGCCTATGCTGTCACAGTATTTTCCATAGTAAAAACAAAATAATAAAAAGAATAAAAGAATCAGGGGAAGAAAAAAAAAAAGAAATTTAAAGACTTGTAATGGAAAACATTTTAAATTCTCAAGCTTCCTCAATGCTTTTTTCTTTCATATTAAAAGGAAGGAAAAATAAGGAAGTACTTAGGATTTGTTCAATGCCAAATTACTTCTGAAGAGGACAGACCTGACTGACTGATGTGCAGTTCTCCATCTGGAAAAGTCTTCCAGTGTTCACTTTCCATCCTTCTTCCCACTACTCTTCTAAAGACTGGCATGACCCCGTGACTGGGAGATACTCAGCCAGGTTGCAGAGGATAAGTGTCACCTCAGGACTGTGAGAGCTCGTGGGAGGCTTGCCCTTTTTCTCCCCACCCATCAAATCTGATGTGTTGTTTAAGACTGCTGTTGAGGAACACAGTCATTGCCTCTCGATTCCCACTGACAAAAGATCAGGCGTTATTTCAACAAAGTGGCAATTGGTTTAAAGTACAATATTTGCATCTCTGTGGGGCCTGGAAGACATCCATATGTTCCTTTATTGTCCAATCTAGCAGTGTATTTTTGTCAGATGAAGACTGATGTTTTACTTCAGCCCTTGCAAATCCTTGCTGAATGTTTTGATTTATAAGTTCAACCCTTCTTCTGCAAGTACAATTCTCTTTGCAACATCAGACATTCAGACAAGCCTATGGAAAAAAAAAGCCATCACAGGAAAAAATACTACCAGACTATTTTATGTGCTAAATATTTTTTTTTTTTTGAAACTTCAAAATGAAAAGCAATCACTTTGTGCCAACAAAGCCATTATAATGAGATGTCAACATGAATGCTTTGCAACAGTACATCCTCTCCCATCGATAAAGTGTTTTGTTTTCCATTTGAATGCAAAACTCCCCTATCTGCACATAAAATGCATAATTTCATCCCAGACTGACACATGCAGTTTCCATGACTGCATATGTCTAATGTGCACATTTCTATTGTGCATAAACTCATGGCATTCCTGAGTGAGGTAACATCATTGCTTGCATTCTTCATGCAGAGCTTTCAACACTCCTGTTCTGAAAAATAAGTCTTTCCTCTCGAATAAGCATTTGTTCATAAACACCATGAAAGAGAACTCTGAAATGGTGTTCTTCAGATGCCTTATTTTAATGAGCTAATTAAAATCCCATGATACTTGAACTCCTGCTGTCATTGCTGCCAAGAGTACAATATAAGTGTGTTTTATTGACCTTTCTTCCCCCCCACTGGTTGTTCATTTTTCATGCTAGTCTGAAAAAGTGAAAAACAAACAAGTAGCAAGTTTCAGCAAGGACACGCAAACCTCAACTAAACAAAAGTCAATTTTTTTCCTCCCCAAACTCACGAAACAAAATAAATTTAAAAAAAACCCACTTTGTAGCATTGTAAGACTATCCAGGGTTCTGACCTCTGCTCTTTTCTATCTTATTGTTTATCATAGGCTTCTGTTATTTTACCTATGCAGCAGGAGGTAGGATGTGCAAATGTATCCGAAGGTTGTTTTATATCTAGGCACTCAAGTGTTCATTAAAAAATTATTAACTCTAAAGTAGCAAAGTGCATGCTGCAAAAAGAAACCCTTCAAAGAACATAATATAAAATATCTCCAGATACCACCTAAACTGAGAATTAAGACTTTGTATCAAAGTATTTTGCTTTGGGTTTCAAAGTTTAAGAGTTGTCAGTGTACTTTCATTCCACACTTAACTTTAGACATGACATTAAACGATTCCTTGGAGAAACTCCCTCTGAATTTCCAGAGAAACTGTAATCATACACTGGAATCTGATATTCTTATGCAAAACTAACATGATTGCTGGAAACAAATGCATCATCACTATACAGTGAAAAGACTTCTTGGACTGGAAAGAAACTGTTATCTACTATAACGTTACAGGTTTCTAATTCCTTTCTCTTTGTATTCCTTTAAGCTCTTGGCTACAATGCCTGAATAACTTTCAACGAAGGGGATTTACCACATGCAATTTACACAAGACCTGTAATTTTTGTTGATACATTCTTAATTCTTCTCCCCCCCGCCCCCCCCCCCCCAAGTAAATTCACAGCTGTTCTTTTATCCAGGACCCATCAGACTATGAGAATGATGAACTTCATCAGGCCTTTCAAAAACCCATCAGGGTGTCAGCTTAAATAATACTCTAGAATCTCAGCTATCTGAACTCTGTAAGCAACAGAGGTAAAATAATTATCAACAGATGAGCTATGTTTGTATATCTCTGCTCATTCAGCATTTAAATCACATTCTCAGGAAGAGATTGCCAAATGGCTTCTTTATCTGAAAGGGTCAAGGAAACATCCCAGGATTCCTCCATCTACTCCAAAGTGAGCCCATAATCACACATATCACCTTCTAATTTCCATTCCTAGAAGAAAGGCTGAGGATCACGAAGTTCCTCAGTGGCACACATCACCTAGAGGGCCTTCACAGCCTTGGGTCTTTGAAAGTCATCACATAGTTTGGTGTCTTTCCTCTTCCTAAATTCTCCATGAATGGCCTACTCTTCATTACATCTAAACTGACTGCTGTTTGTCAGCTGTTCATTTTAATTGTTCCACTTTTCCCTCATTTGGAAGGCTGCCCCTGGAAATTCTACTCCAGACACTACTTTCTTAGCATGGTGAAGTTAATATGCTTCACCTGTTGTACTGTAGAGGCAGAAATCAGTTAAGAACTCCTTTTTAACAGATGTACAGAGAACAGCATCCATCCCTATGCATCCTAGAAGTTGTCATATATTAAACCATGCAGCTAATGTTTTTCTAATTTAGCTGTAAACTTGTACCTTTTCAGCATACATTGCATTATTCTAAAACCAAGGCCAATCCACTCCATTGCCACCAAGAGGCAGGTGATGTTATTACACTGTCAGCATCCATAAACAGTTAAAAGAATCACTTACTTGCTCTTTTCCTACCTATAGTGCTCTTTCAGAGATTATTGGTAACTATGTCCTGTGTCTCCTGCAGACAGTCTGGGAAGTTTGAGGGCAAGCAGCTTTCTTTTTCTCTGATCATTCTCAGAAGACCATTATAATGAGAGCAAATAAATTGTTGTGGGTCAGAGATCTTAGAGATTTCCATTTACAAAACACAGAACAAGTTTGAAGGCAGATAGTTCTGCTTTGAATAGATAAGCTTGGAGAAAATAGCAATTGATACTAGAGATAACTGGACACAAAAGAATGAATAGAATTTCAGAAACAAAACTGGAAGTTTTAGTTATGTCCAACATGTGTCCAACATGTGCTTTGGATGCATGAGGATTTGATGCAATGATCTGTACACACACTCCTGGAATCGTAACCAAAAAAAAAAATCCTGGTTTTGTGATCAGATATTCTTACATGAAATTGAGTCTTGAATGTTTTTAAAAGCTCTCACAACAGTGCTGAAAGCCAAGACTGTAAAATTCCGACTTGGTCCTGTAATTCTGCTAGATTACAGCTCATGAGGTAACGTCTTGCCTGTAATATAGAAGCAAGTTGAAAGCTTCACTTGAAAGCAAGCAACTTGCTAAATTTTTTCATAAAAAAGAATATTGCTTTATTCTAGTATTGCAAAAATTAATACATTGACTTTTAAGTATTGTAAATAGAGTCCCTGAACATATATGGAAATTCTTGAGCAACCTGCAACAACGCTAATGCTGCAGTAAAAAGCCATAGGCCGATAAAAATGCTGTAATTTATGGTTACTTTATCTTATATCACTCTGCTTTATGGCCTATCTGCAGACTTAGCTAATTTGTCACAAACAGCAAGTATCTAGTTTTGTTTCAGACAAACTATTAAAAAAAGCACTATTGTATTGCACAAAACATACTTCATATCACAGAAACACTTTGTTGAGTCATCTTGGTCTCAGCTAGTATAAATCAGAAGTAAAGCTTAGTAACAACTCATAGAGGTAGTTTGGGATTTACGTAAGAAAGAATGAAAAAAACCTTTTTTGTCCCAAGCTAATCACAACTTCCATCATGTTCATAGACAAAACATTCTGCAGACCTCATAATCTATATGCCTTGGTTATTTCACATAGTAGAAGAGGTCCATAACTTTAAAAGACTCAAAACACTGGAAACCCTGACCCTCACCCCAAGAAATAAAACCCCTCCTTAAAAGATTTTCCCCAAACTCTGTATTTAAGATGGTATAAGTACTCTGAAGTCACTATAGCAAGGAAAATTCATGTGTCTGTAGCAAAATTAGCCTTAAACAAGTCTTATTAACTGCCAGTAGGAGCAAAAACACTTTAGAGAGACAGCAAAGGTAGCTGAACAGCCTAGATATTTATGTTAAACAACTCCATGTACACTTACCAGAACTATAACAACAGCAATATAGCTGAGTATAGCTCTGAAATAACTTTCCAGCTTTATTCTCCTCACAGCATTCAGGTTAGTAGTTAATCAGTAGCAATTTCACACCAGTCGAGCAAAGAAAAGCCCCCACACCAACCCAACTAAACTGGCTGATTTCTGAGAAACCAGCTGGCTACATCTGCTGAGGAATTTATAGCCTACAGCCCTGTGTGTGGTTCAGTGGGATTTGTTAGGAGCAGAAGCAATGAAGCATTTGCTAAAGGCACGGGATCACACAGGTGTACAAGTTCTTCCACCTGGATTAATGGCAAAACTCTGCCACATGGGAACACATCATCCCAAAGGAAAAAATCTTAATAGCCTTAATAATTTGAAATAGTAAGATATCATTGCTACCATGCCTTGCCTCTACAGCTATGGCAGAGTGAGCTGCTTAAAGAGAAATTCCTTCGGTTTAAGCTTTGGTTTTCAAATTTAAAAGAAATTGAAAAACCTGTGCATGTGTGTTCAAAAACTCCTTGGGGTACCGGCATCCTGAGGTTTCACTGGCCTCGTTTCATTGCTGAAACGTATTTTTAACCAAGAAAGCTAGGAAATGCTCATGCTTGTTTTGGCAGTGTAAAAAAAAACCTTACTCCCTAAGTAATGTAAAAATGAAAGTAAACTTTTTCACTGAAGCACTTTAAGTGGAATCTGGTGTGATTATTAAAGTATTAGTTTAATTTCTCTTTATCTTGGCAAGTGTGAGACACGCCTTTCTTTCTTTACTGAGAGAATCCTTAAACAGAAACCAACATCTTGTAAACCAAATTTCTCTAAGGCTTCCCAAAAAAAACCCCAACAGTCATGAAACCCCAGCTCTTCCTATATAAGTGATAATTGTTATTAATAAAGCTAAAATAATAATAAAAAAGAAATCCTACACACACAAAATTCCCAAAGCTCTTATCTGTTGCTATTTTGCTCTATTTTAAACTATTTTGCTTACCTATATTGTTAATAGAGCTTTTCTGTAGTAAAATGCTTAAGTTTCCCCTGGCTGCATGCATTTGAAAATAAATTATATGTTTGTATTTTCCATGTATTGTCAGTTATTAAAGGGAAAATAGCATAACTATGGACACAGAAGCAGAAAACCCCCTCTTGATGGGTTTTCGAGACCATCTGAGACTGCTCTGAACCAAAGCACAGAGCTCCATTACGACTTCAGTGTGGGCACTGGCCCTGTAATAGTCACAAGTATTTAGTTATTGATTCAGAGGTCTCTGGGACACTTGAGACGTTTTCTCCCTCTTCCATCCTGTGAATACACATGGCTTCGCCCTGCTTTGAAGGGAATTCTCCCAGTTGAAGGAGAACTTTAGCTAGTTTGCAAAACTACTATTGCTCCTCCAGTGACTGTTTCTACTTGCTGTGTTTTATCTTTGTTTTACTTCTATAGTTCCTAAGTGCTTTGACAGCTGTCAAGTCTTCCTTCTTCTTGGGGTCAATGCCAGCGTTATCAACTGTCTTCACTGACTGAAGGCTGCTAAGCAATTGTGTGGGCAGGTACACTAAATCTTTGAAGTGAAAGAGAGAAAACTTTTAATTTCCTAAAAGTTATCCTAAGGAGAGGCAGAAAGGTTTTCGATTCCAACAAGACTTGGATTAGAAAATAATAAAATACATGGCACATATTTGTTGCTCGTCTGGGGCTTTAGTCAAAGCTTGTTGAAGTCAAAGGAAAGATAATCTTTCTGCTGAGAATTTTTTAAAGAGAGAATGGTGTCCAGAATACTGTATCAAGTTTTATAAATCTAGATGAATACCCTTTTCCTTCCTCTTCCCCTCTTCTGATGGATAAATCATCATAAAAATCTAGAGGTCACTGAAGAGAATAGTTATCTGCAATGAAAGACATGGTTTTACTTTGCTGAAACCTGATGACTTTAAAACCCTACAATAACAGGGTTTTAATGGGAGATGAAAGGAGAAAGAGAAAGCAGAGGATATAAAATATTGTGGGAGTGAAATGACTGCAGCTTCTTTAAAAGTGATTGCTTTTGATCCTTGCTCAGTTCAGTAGCAATACGAAGCATAGAAATAAGAATTTCTGGGACTAGCTACTACATAATAAAATGTTAAGATGGTGATCAGTTGGGTTTCTTATCTATTAAACAGAGATGAGCCCAAAGTCAAAGAACTGTTATACATTAGCTTTCCCAAGGGTACTGTATTCTCACCTGCCCTAGTAGGAATTAGTTCCCCAAAATTCTTTACCACTTTTAAAAGGCATTATTTCCAGGCATTGAAACTCCAAATGGTCTGAGCATACGTGACAGAAAAAGTTCAGAAAATTGAAGAAAAGGAATATATTGAAGTCTTTTCTCCTACTACCAGTCCAGCTCAGGAATTGTAGGGGAGAGTATAGATATATACTATTTTTTTGTAAATGGCCAAAGGTTTAAATATTATATTTGAGAGCAGATCAGCTCAGCTTAGAGTTATATTGGTGAAAGTCAGTCTTGCCTCTCTCCGTGTTGTCTCTAGTGAGATCTTTCATTAGCAGCCTTCAGTCTCCTGTACAAGATAGTCTTCAGTTTCAGGTCTATTCAAGCCATTAGTATGTCATAAAAATTTACACAAGCCTCAATTACATCCAGAGAACATTAAATTATAGAGGGAAATGATGGGTATTCAGTTTCTAATGGAACAAAGAGAAGAAATATATAGCAGAGATATTCCGTGAAGTCACTCAGTTGCAGTCACTGAAAATGTCCCCATGGGTCCAGGATGGAGTGGACAAACGCATTTTTTGTAGCCACTCTCAAGTTACTGACAGCATCTTGGAGAGGTGATGTCTTTCACAAACTTAGAGAGGTGGGGAAGCTAAAGGCTTGCCACTGAATGAAAGCCAGGTGTCTCTCCCAGTCCAAAAGGCAAAGTCCCAATTCCCTGGTGCACCAGCTGCATCACAGCCACCCTGCTGTGGTCAGAAAGGATAATGGCCCTCCTGTGTGCATGCCAGGGCCAGATCTCAGAGCCTTCTGGAAGAAGTGGGTCAGGAGCACCGGTCTGTCCTACAAGTGAGATGCCACCAGTCAGCTCATCAGCTGTATCTTGCAGTTGTGAGAGTCCATGGCTGCAAGGCCAGTTCAGTTCAGACTGCTTTGGGAATATAAAGGGAGCAGCTTGTCCCCATTCATTCCGGAGATATTTTGTGTGGAGCCCTTTCCCTTATTCCCTGGGTAATGTAATTTGCTTCAGCATGAAACTTGTCGCCCATCTTCCTGACATCAAGCAGTTTGAGATAACAATTCACTGTTTGTTTTATTGACTTAGTGAAGCACAAGTGCTGATTCCTCATTTACACTCAGGAAATATAGCTTAATGAGAGGCTTAAAAAAAGTGTCTTGACATATTCTGATAAGGAAACTTATGTGACTTTTTTGAGATATTTAGGCCTTGCAAAACAAACCATAACACACCCCTTCACAAAAAGAAAAAGAACTCTGTTTTCTTATTGTCTCTATATAAACCTTACACAATCATCACATTTTGTTAAAATTTTAGCCTTTGTAAAAGACTGATAAATAGCTGCAAGCCAGGTTTCAAATGCTGATCTGTAACATCACTAAGCTTCGAGTAACTGGCAGTTTTGAAGGACTGGTTACTCTGGGTTGTCCACAATCATTACTGGTACACATGAAACAATTTTTTGATTGTTATTGTTGGGGATTGTAATGAAGCAGAGTGCAGAAATATTGAAAGGTGGCTGCAGGGCAGAGGAAGGGTCAAAAGGCAGAGAAAATTAAGCTTGTTTCTTAAAATATGTACAAGTGATGCCACATGGATCAACATTGGTTTGCCTTTCATATATAGTTCTGTAGCAAGTCACAAAAGATGCTAAGTATCTGTGAAACAGTATTTACATTTTTTCTCCTTCACTCTTAGGGCTTCCAGGATGTTCCTCCCTTTCTGCCTTCTACCCATAATTCATACTTTGACATTCCTCTATCTTCCAAGGTTAGTTTCCTGTCCTCAGGTTACAGACAGTGGAGGATTCTTAAAAAGATATTTAACAGCATAGTGAAAACTACCACAGAAGTGAGAAGTCTCAAAAGGAATAAGATTGGTTCTACTTTACATTGATAAGAGTGGAATACCCAGGACACTGTAAAGCAGGAGAGAATCTAGCTATTTCCACGCTTCATGTAAATGCAGAGTTATTTCTTGCACAAGGGATACTTCAGCTATAGCAGGATGCAATTACCATGCAAACTCATCTAAGCAATTTTCTAGGCTTCTACATTTTCCCTGTGTGTCATTTATTGATGTTTCCTATTAAAATGCACCAATACAACATTTGCAGTGTCCACCCTCCTCTTGCAAGACACATTGTTTTGGATTTTAAAGATTGGGGATTCAGGTACGAAAGTGTGTAATAACTTACTGCATTCACAGGCTTTTCAAAACCCTTGGATTTTCTTCACAAAATTCACCATGGTAACAGAGATAGAGCAAAAAAAGCAACCCTTCAGCCAAAAAGGAATAGTGTTAAAGTTCTGCTTCTTGAGCTTTCTTTCCCCATCAACTTCATACCAGGCTCTTTTGTTGGTGAATTAAATAAGCAAATATTAGTTAGCTGATGTACACAATTCATTGTGCTTTGGCTTGCGTGGAATTTTGTTTTAAGTACGTTTATTCTTTTGTGGTTTTAAGGAAAAAAGTTGGAACTACGGATAGCTGTTATATGTGACTGTGTATTTTGTATACTGGTTGATGTAAACAGCATCCAAAAGGGAGAGTTTCTAGTTTCACAAGTGCTGCTGAGAAAGAAAAGTACTGAGGCTTTGAAGTGGGTCAGTTCATCATTACAAGACTCCATGTGCATTCACTTGGTTTGCTGTGTCAACTTTCAGGAGAATGAAAACAGCAGCAAAAGCCAGCAGCAAAGCTCCAAAGGCATAATGTTGTTTATAGAAACTCTCAGAAAGGAAAGTGGAGAGTGGCTTTTCCTGGGTAGTGAACAAAGTTCAACAACCTGTCTCTTTTAACTTTTGAAAACCCTCAGCCCGTATCTGTTGCCTCACACCCATGGGAACACAAAATTTCTAACCAGACCAGTTCTCTTGGGCCTGGAGTCCTAATCCTCCTTTTCTTCAGCTTTTTCATAATACAAAGCACATCCTCAGGTTGCTTAATGACAGCTAGTGGCCCTGGAGGCACCTGCTCTGAGTCCCCATCTGAACCAAAGAAAGCCTCAACTCTTCATGAGTTTTGTCTCCTGTTGCTAATGGCACACTTTAAAGAAGTGTCTCTAAGTTTAATCCTGTCTATGGAGAGTTTCCTGTCAATAACCCATAACATATATTTCATTGCTGCTATAGTGCTATCACTGTTACCATTCATAACTCAGCAGCCGACAGTGAAAAAGGCATATTTTACTGAGATGAAAAAAGCCTTGAATTTTTAAGCTGCTTTCTCTCAATGCATCAAATAGCTATTTTGAAAGCCTTCATGCCAGAAGCACTTATGTACCCTATCACCTTAAAATAGTCTTTTTCTTTTCTGCTTTGCGTTGCCCTTCAAGAAAGGGCGTATTATTTGAAAAAAAAAAAAGAATGAAAACTTCCTGAGGAAATACAAAGAGCGTATTTTTTTTCAGAGCATACTTATGCAGTGAAAATGGCGCTAATTGTAACCAATAAGTTTGATCTACAAGAGTGAGTGATGAGGAGAAGGAAACAGTTACAGCTCTATAATAAAGTGGCATTCATTTTGTCACTTGACCCCATGAAACAGATAGATAGAGGAAAAGCTGACAGAGGACTAGAAGTCAATCTTTCTTCTCAGTACCATGTGAAGTAAAAACACTATCCTCTGAAATATGACAGTGATCTGGATTCACCTGGGAAAGCAAGATCTGCATTACCTTTTTCTAGGACAAAGTATTTCAGATGTATCAAATCATCTAGAGGCTGCATGTGCTCCATATTATCCCTGCTCTTTGTGCTGGGAAAAGAAGTTGGCAGCACTTTTTTAGCCTGTCCTCCAAACAAGAAATGTAAGAAGTCACAGACACACCCTCAAAAAAACTTAAAACATAATCTCAGAGCAGTCAAAAATGTCTTTACCACAGGTTAGGGGACATCCAAAAGGGACATTCCCTTTTGGCACCCCTACAGCTTCCCATTCAGGAGCCTACTGCAAACACTTCTGCCTGATTCCTGTTTAGATACTTAGCTGGCAGTCATGCTCCTCAGCTCCTCCCTGCTTTTTTCTAGCAAGCTGTCATTATTATATCTCAAGCTTTTAAAGCACCCATGAACTCTGCTATTCACCGCACATGTGGAGGCAGAGCATTGCATTGCATAGCTGTTCTTGGCTCATGGGACTTTCTGACCTGTGGAAAAATATCTGTGAAAGTCTAATCTTCCTTTTCCCCAGGTGACACCCCCTCTTGTAGCTCTCTAAAGTGATCACAAGGCTCCTGCCAGCTCAGTAATGAGAGAAGACTTTCTGTTCCGGTGCAGCTCTGCAGCATGGAGGCTCAGTGAAGGTGGATCTTGAATGGCTGAAGTGCCAAGAACTTAACTGCTGACACTCCATGAAATTCCAGATAAAAATGACTAGGAAACCTTTTCCCAACTATAACAACAAACATTTCCCCAACATTTGCTTTTCTCCTTTAAAATCCAGTAGGCTGCATCTAATAACTGAATTTTAGTTTCAGTTTTACCTTCTCAGTTGGGTTTGGTTTCAGGACCAGCAGCAAATACTGCTGTCCACTCCAACACAAGTGTTTCAGTGTCAGGACTTGTCCTTTCCATAAACTACATACTCTTCCAGATCTATCCTCCTGTAAGTCACAGGATGACCCTGTAATGTTCCTGATAGCCTGAACCCAGGATGAACTAACAGTTTAATAAATACAGTCCTTAAGTCAAGGTCTATTATTATATAGATATAAATGTAAATATACATATACATAGATGGAGAAAACTAGATATTTGTTTCCTTTTAATTAAAATAAGTTCTAGCATGTTTAAACATACACACTTTTCAGAAACACAAAGTAAAGAGATCAAAATATTTTACAGAGGCTTAGCTGGCTGGGTATGTTTCTTTGGCTTCTAAGGACTTTAAAAGCCTTTCCTATGGTGGCTTTTCAACCCTGGAGGCATCTCTGTGGCTTCTTTGAGAAAGTGCTTGCTCTTTCTCTAAACGTCTGTAGAAGTCAAATATGGCTCTTGTATGTCATTCAGACATCAGCGGGACATAGTTTTCTGAGGTACTGACTGCAAGGGTCAAAACTTGCCGCAGAAATTTCCCGTTTTCCATTATTTGTGTTGATGGTGTTTTCCATGCCTTAGGGAAGCAAGAATGGAGAAACTAAGAACCAGGAAGATACTTTCTTGTGGAAGATTTACCTATCCAAAACTGAATCAGACCAATTTCTCTGCTTTCTGAATCCAGATGAGATTGGAGTACTGTTTCAGTTTGCCTCAATATATTTGGGTGATTAATTACACGCATGACAGGGATTAATGAAATACACAGAATGCTGTTGTACATTCGAGTTTAAGAGTGAAAAAACATGCGAATAAAGGAATTTAAAGGTAAAGAAATAAGAGCTCTAATTTCTTGATTGTGGAATACCCTGACCTGTGGGTTGCTAGTAGCTAGAAGGCTTTATCTTGTGAAACATTGCTATACTTTCATTTTACAGCTTTTCTTGCGTGTCTGTAATTGGCCATTATGAGACTTCCACATATGCATATGACTGTGGTCATCAGATATGGGAAATAAGACAATTTTTGAGCTGTCTACAGTGAAGCTCTTACAGTCACTAACATACTCTGATCATAAGAAAAGTTTAAATATTTTGGCCATCAAAACATACTGCTTTTGCTCAGAAAGAAAGCATGAAGACAGTAAACTCATTAATATTAAAAAGGTCTGGTTTTGTGTGCAGATTTGCAATTTGTTCATTGTACTTTGTCCAGCCTGTATGTTAAGAATCTAAATTTACTTCCACTAACCCTTGGTATAAATGTACTTTAGTGGATTTGTGCCATTATGGGCTTAAAGAGAATTTTGGTCAATCAGAGGTTGGACTGTCAGGACTCTTGCATATTCCATATCTTTGTCCTATTCCTACACCACTCCTCCCCCTCAAACCTCTGGATACCAAAAATATTGTAAAGAAAGAACAAGTTATTAGAAAAAGGAATCTGCACCTACTACTCAACATTTTACAAGTAACATCCTGGTAGTGAGGATGTTCTAAGCTCCATTTAAATTGGAAACATATGGAAAGTATAAGTAATTAGATAATTAAGTATCCTATAATGTCAAGAGATGAGATGAGATGGTTAATAAACTGGTGTCTTTCATCCTTTTTTCCTTTCCAATTTTTAATAAGCCCTTAACAAATACTTAAATTTATCCTTCATAGGACTTTTGTTCTTTTATGTCTTCTTTTTTTGATTTATGTGAATGACATTTACAGGTAACCTAACATAAACCTGTTGTGATAGACAAGCTGAGAGGTCTTCAGTATTTGTATGGTGAAAGCTGGATGCACATTGGGAATGAAAACGCGTAATCACCTTGCTGGTGAAGGAACGAGGCCTGGTGGCGAATGCCGTGAAAAGCTAAAGTAAGGTGTTAACTTCTAGACCGTGTAGTGAGTAGGTAGATACCTACCTTCTGCTGATGAAACAATCTGCTGAGGGAATGAGCTGCTGTTGAGGAACAAGTGCGTTTCTCCCATCTGACATTCAGCAGCATCCCTGCCCTCCTGTTCTGTGGTCTCTCCTTTCGCATTGTGGTATTGAACGTAGATTGCAATGGATAAATACAGATGATGCTGAACATCCCTCTGTTTCAGAGAGCAGAATTCAGAGCTTTTTTGTGGGTTTCAGCTGGCAAGGTAATCACGTCACAGGAGCAGTAAAAGTTTTGGACTTTGAAAAATAATTGGCTTGCTGCAAAACAATAAAATTGACGGAAATGTTGATTTGAGTAGGCTTGCTCTGTAAGCTCAGATCTAGCCACAAAGGCCCTAGCAATGTGAGAAAAAGCCTAGTATTTTTAGGATTTCAAATTTGTAATGATAAGTAATCGCTATCTTGAATGTTGTAATCAATGTTTTCTTCAAAATAAAATTGATTTTCAGTCAAGCAGATGAAGGGAGGTCATTTTGTGCTGTCTCAAATTCTGCCTAACTCATTATTACTTACACACTGGTCTCCGGAAAAGATTTTTAATTTTTCAATATAGTTTTACATGGTCATCTGTCAGCAAATTCTTCTTACTAAGCAATTTTGACAGAATGCAGATGGAAGCAATCAGAAAAGTTTTTCAGAAATAGGGCAGATTGATAGTTCATGTTCTCCAACTCAATATTCACTCACATATTACTGAACACATCATGTGCTATAAGGAGTATAAAAAGAGAGAAAAAGTAAAATCTCAATGAACGATACAGATCAACAGGAGATTCACACAGCCTTTAAGAATTTTTGAATCATAGATCTGTCTGCAGATGGTGGTCTGATAATTTAACTAAAAGTAAAATGGACCCTGTCCACATTCTTTTTTTGTTATTTACCAAATGCTATAATTTCCATCTCCATGAACTACTCAATGCAGTACTTCAAACTAACACATGAATAACACTTTTTCTTAGGTGTCTTTCTTTTGCACTTTATATGGCTTATAAATACTTTTTGCATCTCAAAACTCAGAAGAAAATTTTCGCCACAGTTGTGTATTCCAAAAAGGAATGGATTAAAAATAATTGCAAAATTTCACCTCTTTTTCCCTCCTTGCCTTTTAGTCATTGTGGAATTTTTCCTTTAAAACCCTTTGTAAATATTGGTGATTTTGTTTGAACCACATGGTAGGCTGACAAATGTAAGTGAAAAAAGGTGATAAAGTCGCTTAATAAATATTCCTGTAACTAAACTAAGAGTTTCTTTATAGATCCTTGTTGTGGGAAATGCATATTTAACTTTTTTTTTTTTTCTTCTATATTTGTATTCCTGTCAGCAAGAACTAATGAATCTTACTGGGAAGCTTTCTCAAATCTAAGAAAAAAATTTTGGGCACAGCCCAGTCAGTGCTGTTAGTCACCACATTCACATTTTCAATTCTGCTTTAAATGACCTATAGCCGAATCTTAAAGCTGAGCTCCCAGATCGCCCTCCAGACCTTAAGGGAGTGCTGCCTCTACGCTGATTATTGTGTTCTGGGTCACTCTCCCAATCTCTGTTGCCTTTATCTTTATTTAATGTTTTAAGAAGGCTATTCTTTCTTCCAAAGCACCATTTTTATTTGATGAAAATCTCTTTTTTCATTTGGTCCCAGTGGGTGTGACAGTCAAAAGCCCAAAATAGATGCCTGGCTCCTGGCCTAGTTGCAGTGAGTGGAGGCATATCCCCTAGTGATCACAATAAAGGCAAAAGTATATGTTTGTGGTTTTCTGCCATAACTCTTATTCTGTTGGTTCTCAGGGTAACCCACCAGCCCCAACTCGCTGTTCTTTGATAATGGCAAAGAAAAATAATCTTCTGATATTCTGTTCCTTAGGAAGTGTCAGAGCCTAAAATGATACCACTGCCTTTTTGCAGAATTTAACAGGGTAAAATAGGAATTTATACCATCCATAATCTGATACGTTAAAAAGACACGGCAATGATGGCACCAGTTTGAATAGCTATAGCAGGTTAAATTTGAAAGGGCTATGTGCATACCCAACAGTGAAGTGCTTCAGTAATCAGAACAGAAAATCGCATTTATACAGGGTCTAGCTTTTGTATAAAAGCATCCCCCTCTATTGTGTGTGTGTGCATACTCATCTCAAGTTTACTGAAAACAGCTAATCAGATGTTGATCTTTTATTGTTTAAGGCTGCAGTTTAAAAAATCATCATTAACTGCTTATACAATATAGGTGCATCTATCCACAGGTCACCCTGCAGCTCTGTATGTAAAGAAATATTAGTAATATTTTGCTCTCCAAATACAATTTCAGAGACGGTCCTAACATGTGCTGAACTTTCTCCAACACAGTGGATGGAATTGTGGATAAACAGTGCTTACAGCTTACTCTCCCATATAACAGGAGATACTTATGAAAAATTCTGGGAGCTGTAAAAGCACAAAGTGGAAGTTATATAAACTCAGAAACCAAAATTATCATGACTTATAATGTTCTAAAATAATTTGAAATCTTAAGTTTCTGATTGCATTTGGTAGTTTTCATGTACCAGTTTCTTTTCTAGTTTCCTTTCCCTGGGAATCTTCCTATTGAAAAAAATGTTTTGCAGGATCTGGCTTTACTTTTGAAGACTATTTTATGTCAGTAATACATTTATTTTGAGTCTCTTGAGTCAATTGTCTCATACGCTTCAGTACAACATACATGGCTGTATTTGCCAATGTGCGTATATAATTGGAATTCTTCTACACTACCTAAACTTGAAATCCAACTGACAGCTCCAAACTAGACCTTGGAAAGTAATTTTCTGACCTGACTTGTTCAGAATAAATCTATCCATAATTTCACAATGTAAGCAAATCAGCATGAGGAGAATAAAGGCATGCTGGAAATACCAGTACTAAAAAATTAAAAGGTAAAATGTATGATTGTTTACTATGGCACACTTAAAAATAGAAGTGTCAGATGGATGTGACATGGAGCTCTCAGTGTTCTTAATGGAATTTTTAAGGAGAAGAGGTGAATGCCAGTTCATGGCTCTATTTTGGCTTGCTTTATTCCGGACTCACTGTATACAATATTCCACAAGGCGTCAATAATAAAAGAATAAAAGTCAAAGCTGCTTCTAAGGACACAGCTGAAGCAATAAGCAGGATTAATTGAATAAATTAAACTCATTAATTTATTATTTCATGTGCAGACAATGCATGGGGGGTTCCATCAAGGTTAATCAATTTATCTATCTGAAGAGACAGCAAGGGAATGGTGAATGCCAGATGCTGGTGTTGAAGTCTGTTTATTACTGGTGAGTCAACAGAAGTCAAAGAATTTGTAAACAATTTAGATCTCATCTTTGTGATAAAGTGATAGCATTGTCATGTGTAGACACACCCTAACTTTGCAATTTTAGTAGTCTAGGAAAATTATTAAATATAATCATCAGAAATAACTGATTTATGACTAATAATGTAAATTATGGAACTGTAGGACTGGTCATTATTAAATTTGCCTGACCCTGTCTACTATAGCTCTTTGTTCTCAGTTGCTGTTCCTTTTGGCAATTTTAAATATGTGTGCTGAAATTTTGCATGCTGGGTGTTTCCTCCGGAGTGCTTCAATGGCATTTTTTGAGGTTGTAGTCCTGATTGAAAACTTACACAGAAATGTTTTCTTCACTTCCGAGAAAGAAAATATAGTTATGTTCAGCAATGTTACAAATAAAGGTGATAAATTTTGATTTGAAGAGTTTGGGCTTCCCATTTTTGGGTACAGTGATTTGAAGCTTGGATAGGGCTTGATCTGGGAGGAGGGCTGATGCCAGTTTGTCAGCTGCTGTCCTGGAAATATTGGTCCAAATCTGGGCACCAGGGCTCCTCCTATGCCAGTAACTTAAACTGGGCCAGGGGACATTCTCAAGTACTGGAATTTAATAATTTAAACTCAAACCAGAACAGTCTGTATCATGATTTTGCCTTGTGTCAACTAGCACAGGACAGGGACCATGTCTGAGGGCATTTTGTGTGCCATTGCCCTGTTTTCGGGGCTAATACAGATTAATGGCTTGAAAACAGCTGCTTCCATTCCAGTTTGGCCTCTGTACCACAATGTTCTTCATCACATTTAAAATATTTTTAGCCATTATAAATTACAGTTTATGAATGCTTGTACAGTTTAATAGCTAAATAGCCAAAAAAATCAGATTGCACTACAAAAACTCAAGCTATTCAAACCTCCTATAGTGGACAAGGTTTCTGCTTGTGACTGGTTCTCACATCTGCTATCTCACAGAGCAATTAGGTATGCCCAGGGCTACAGGTGTAAAACTGGATTTTTATGTGACACCTATTAACAGGAAGTTTATCTCGGCTGTGATCTTAATAATCCCCCTGGATGACACACATGTTGCGTAAAATGGGAGGCTACATTACTGAAATGGCGAGGTGACAAGAGCTAGATTTCAAACACTGTCAGGGGGTAGATTAGACAAATATTGCAAGTCAAGCACCTGAAAAATAAAAAGTGCACATGCAAAACCTTTAGCTGAAGTGACTTGCTCAGAAACTCTGATTCCCTTAGGCAGTATTCTGTCACCCTGACCACGAAGCTATACTTTTTTCTCCTGTCCTTTCATTTTATTTTTCTCATTTCCCATTGGAAGTCTGCAGGAAAGGAGGCAGACATCAATCTCTTCCACTGCATATTGACTATTTTCCAGAGACCAGCTTGTTGCTCTGTGAGGCAAGGTGAAGAGTAGCATGACACATAGACATTTATTGGAATACAAAAAGTTAAATTTCCCAAAGCTGTACACCTCTTGCCTATAACATAGTGTCTTAAAATGTAAACTATATTAGAAAATATTTAAAAATTATGCATACTACCAGAAGACCACACCTTATATAAAAACTTGCCCTCTTGGACCAGCTGTAACTCACAACCTTTGGTGCTATGCTTCACCCAGATTAGTTCTTCATCTTTAGATATTCTTTAGATTTACAAGAGTTAAAAGTAACAAAACAGTTTGCGTATCAGTGTTAGTATGAGAAATACATGCAACAATTTCTGTGTCTACATAAGTAACTATGGCATTTCCTTTGGGTTAGTTTTAGTCACTGTTAGGAAAGGAACCAGCACTGTAATATAGAGTTTTTTGAACTGTACCTAAATTTTAAGTTTCCTCCACTGCTTTCCTCTGTACACAGAGAACTGAATGTTGCTTTCCATGAGTTTGGCACTTTGATACTAAGTAAATAAGTAAAAGGTCAAACAGATTTTTGGAGGGAGAGTATGAAGCTGCTTAATTGCATCTTGATGGACACATACATGCCAAAAGAAGTGATTCTTATCAGGAATATATATATTTTTTTAAAGAAATCAAAGTTTTGTAACAGGAGTTTCAAGCAAAACCTGTGATACTCAGATGTAAGTGGTTGTAACTCCATTTTCCATCTTCCAGTTTCAAGACACATTTGGCTTTTTTTGAAAAAGTCCCAGTTCTCCCTCTGTGATGTTAAACTGCAGCTGAAAGGGGTGGAAAACTTAGGCCCCAATTCAGCCAACTGTTTAGTGCTTATTTACATTGAGTAAGTGTCCTGGTTTCGGCTGGGATAGAGTTAATTTTCTTCCTAGTAGCAGGCACAGTGCTGTGTTTTGGATTTAGTAGGAGAAGAATGTTGATAACATGCTGATGTTTTTAGTTGTTGCTGAGTACTGCTTATGCTACTCAAGGACTTCCCATGCTCTGCCAGGTGCACAAGAAACTGGGAGGGGGCACAGCCAGAATAGTTGATCCAAACTGCCCAAAGGGCTATTCCATACCACATAACGTCATGCTCAGTATATAAACTGGGGAGGGGGGGGCGTTGGCCGGGGAGCAGCGATCGCTGCTTGGGAACTGTCTGGGTATCGGTCGGCGGGTGGTGAGCAATTGCATTGTGCATCACTTGCTTTGTATATTATTATCATTATTATTATTATCATTATTATATTGTTATTTTTATCATTACTATTTTACTTTATTTCAATTATTAAACTGTTCTTATCTCAACCCAGGCGTGTTTCTCACTCTTACTCCTCCAATTCTCTCCCCCATCCCATCGGGGTAGGGGGAGTGAGCAAGCGGCTGCGTGGTGCTTAGTTGCTGGCTGGGGCTAAACACGACAGTAAGTTACTCTTTACATGTGTATTTTGCTTATCACTGAGCCTTTGCACACAGTGTCAGTGTAAGAATCTGTGCTTACTGGGTGGTACCAGGGTGATCAGCATCTTTAATGTTGATGTACTGAAAAAAAAAAAAAAGAAATAGGAAACAGGTAGAGCCCAAATGATCTAACTTGGGTGCCTGAGAGTCTGAAACTTGGTGTCAGTCTGTAGGACCTGTTCTGTTTGTAGAGAATATATTGTGTTTACTTTCACTCTGGAAACGTTATGTATTTCCAAATAAGAGTATTCCTCCTAACAGTAACATAAAAATCTTGCTGTGTTTGGCATCGTTGAAACTGATAACATAAATTAGTTTGCTATTGGGTATCCTGGGTGCTTTCGGAGTCTTTGGATTAAATATGTTCTTTTCTTCAGAACACACAAATGAATTAATATTTTCTTGCTGAAGACTTTTTCTGCTTCAAAGATCAGCTTCATGTTTATGAATTGTTGTATATGCTCTTATTCAGTTCTCAAGCATAGCTGTATTTTTATGTAGAGGCTTTGTAATTTCTAAAATGCAATGCTCTCAATTTACTGGAAATAAAATTAGTGGTGGGTTAATGTACTTTAGCTATTTTGAAAAGGTTTGAGGTATTATGAAACTAAAGGCCTTTTTGCAGATTGAAAACAAACTGCAGTTATGTTAAAGGTCTTCTAAGAGAGATAAAAAAAAATTGTAAATCAGAAAAGCCAAATCAGGGTGTACTGTGAAATAGATACCCAGTGGACAGGCATCTAACGACAGCTTGCAAACAGATATTAGGGAATGGTCATATCACTGGAAACCACCAAGTAATGCGGATAAACTGACAGTGAAAGACAGTGTATAGCCTTTGTCCAACTCAGGTTTAAACAGAACTGGTGCAGAGAATTGTGGACACTGCTAAGCCATACTAACTTTGTTGCCTTCAGCTGTGTGGATATACCCTTGTATGTGAGAAAGGGGCAAGCTGTCAATCCACATGACTCTTGTTGAGTCTGGAAAGTCTACTCCTCACTCACAGTCTTGTCATACTATTCTTCTTCTTGCTTGATTTGATATTGCTAGCAACTGTTGCAATATCTGAGCACCACATCACCACCAAAGCAGTCCTTAGGTGACTTGATGGAGTCTCTGATATCAGATGTGTTACAATCAAAAGTCTCAGACTTTTGACTAACTACAAGAAATGCTTATACAAAACTGGAGCAACATATAAAGGCATTGGTGGCTGTTCATTGAAAGTCTCCTAGGTCTGAACAGAAAGGCAATTTGTGGGTTGAAAATTATTTATGCTATATATTATATTACAACAAAACTTTGGGGGTCTGTGTACACGTCTCTCAACAACAGCTGAACTGGGAAATCCTAGACTTCTATTGTGCACCCTGCAGAAGTATCGCTGAGACTCACGGGCAGTGTTAAGTCTGTCTTCTTTGAAGATAACTAACTTTTTGAAAGTTAGTAATGAGAGTAACCTAAATAATTTGCTGCTGCATTAACTTAAGTCTCTGTAGCACAGACTCAGCTCACTAGTGGACTGCAGTGTCCCTTTGCAGCACTGCTTTCAATTATCTCATTGTGACACTCCAGCAGTCCTAGGTCTGCAGATACAGCACTTAAGATGTGCTTTGCCATCCTGACCATGCTACAGCCATATGCACGTACTCCTGTGGAAGCCCCAGGATTGCATGTGCAGCACTTTTGTAGTGTTGTAGAAGCAATTTGGTTTTGGCCCCTTGGCAGTCTTTCTGTAGAAAGGGATTCTCCTGCCAGTGTCAACATCTCTTGAGTAAGAGACTGAACAATCTCACATCTGGGATAATAAGACCTACAGACCGCAGAGCAGTGTTTAGAGTGCACGTTTTTTGGGTTTTTTTTTTGTGGACCAGATATGTGCCTAATCTAACAGATTTCCTTCAAAATCTCAGTCCCTGACTACATTATAACCATGAAGCAATTCTGAGGGCTTGCAGCACTGTGTTGCAGGCATGATTCTTCAAGTGTTACAACAAGCTGTCCTGAGGTCTGACAGCATGGATTCTCATTTCCATCTCAGGCTAACAGGAAAAACTAAAAATATTATCAGCATTTAATAGAAATTAGCTGGTATTGTTTTGTCCCACCCCTAGCTCATTTAAAGAATTATATTTTTATGTCAGTCTAGAGAAATAGTTGCCATAAATTTCATGACTGAGTACCTGTCTTGAGCCATATAAAGAATGGTTACTTGCCAGCCAGGTCCACCACTTCCTCACCTGACTGTGGGTTATCGTCTTCCTCCTGCAGTTCCTAGTTTAAAGCTCTCCTCATCAGGCTGGCCAGCTGGTTGGCAAAGGTGCTTTTGTGCCACTCACTTGGGAGAATCCCATCTCCCTTTCAGACGTCAATCCTTGGAGGTCGTAAAAACCAAATCCCCGTTGTTGACACCAACTACACACCAGGTATTGACCCAAGGGATCTCTCTCTGTACTACGGATATTCTTGAATGCTTTTGTACTTTCCTTTTGCTAATATGAAAAAAGAGTAAGTGTTCTGAAATCAAGAACCATGCACCAAAAGACTTACTCAACAGCTACGGCTTTTTCTAATGTAATTAAGGCCTTTTTAAAAATTTTGTTTTCTGATTTCTGAAACTCAAGAGTGTGTCTGGACCATATTTGGAAGCTCTCTTAGACCTTGAAGGCTAACCACTTTCAACATATTTTTGACAATGGAAACTGTAACACACAGTATTTGTATCACTGATGTCTTGAGGTAGAAGACAGGGAATCAGTCAAGAGCCTGCCAACCAGCTTTTGATTTACAGCATGGTACATTGCTATACCATCAGTGGTGAGCATAAGATTTGCCTTTTCCCCAAATGTGTGGCTGTTAGGGGGTGAATTGTTTTCTTGATGTGAGGGCTTTGATGGTTTTGTGGTGAAATGGATGTCTAGACTGAGGATACATCCATTGTTGTCAGGTATTCTGTAAGTTTTAAAGGCTTTGTAGGATGGATTGATGGGGTAGAGTGATGCCATCATTTCACTTAGTTTGTGTCATTAGTTCTTGGCTTTGTTTTTTTGAATTCTTGCCGATCTACAAAACAGAGAACAATTAATCTTTCCATTTGTTTCTTTCACTTTAAGCAGTTTTTAACAACAATTTCTTGACCTGGCCAAGGACCACCATATAGATTTCCAGATTGTATCACACTCATATGATAGCTAGACCTGGGGCTACCGAGATCAGACTGTGTGCATTCAATTTAAAGTACCCATGGGCCAGCTAATATATTTACAGGTATATTATAACTACTTTTTTAACTGGCAATCTCATCAAAAGACCAAAATTGAAGGATGATAAACATACCCTGTTCTTCCCCACCAAAGTGAAGTATTCACATATATGGAGGTTACAGAGGAAGCTTGTGGTATTCTACCTGATGCTGATAATGAGAAAAGACATGCATTTCCTCTCTGAAAATAAACTGGATCTTGCAAAGAACATTGACTATTTCTTATTTGTGATAAAACCAAAATATATTTGGTTACTTTAACGGAGAGAAACAGGGTGAGGAGGAGAGTTAAATTATAATTGGTTTTAAATTATAACAATCTGCTCAGAAATAAATGAAAATACATCATAGTTTCCTGTTCTAGCTTTGTCTTTTGACATGAGCAGAAAAAAAGGGAAATGAAGTGGAAATAACTCCACCACCACAGAATAATCAATTTCTGTCTGAGAACTGAGATGACCATCTGGTTTTAGATAACATGGGACAAAGGCATAAAATTTAGAGGCACAAAGGGTAGGAATATATTACAGAAAAAAGAAATACATCAGTAGAATACATCCAGAAAACATGTAAAATGACAAGATCATCTGTCTGTATCTAAAATTTGCTAACAATTGAAGAAGCTGCTTAGGATTCAAAAAGCACTCTGTCTTTTTATGAGAGAAAATATTTTCCGCAAAGATCTGGATTTTCTTTGAAACTTATTGAAAAGTTAACTTTTCTGCAAGAAAAACCCATTCCCTCTATTTTGTTACTATGCTACCTAAGAACAGTGTAATAAAAATAGTTTGAGATAAATAAGGTGTTAATGATTTTATACATAAAAAAGGCAGAATATGTGTATATGAGCCATTTAGAGCAGCAATTTTAAATTTTATATTTGTTTTGTGTAACTATAAAAACAAGTCAATGTGTTTCAGGTTAGATATCTTTTGTTAGCAATGGAAGAACTGTTATTCTTCAAAATAAGTGCTTCTTTCTGCTTCCTCAAATTGCTCTATAAACTAAAATGTACATGATAGGGGCAGAATTGCTTCCTCTAAAATCCTAAGATCATTCCATATTTATAAAAAGGATTGTGCAAGAAAAGTGGATGTTGATAGAAAAATAGCACAAAATACAATAAAAGATTTGAGGAAAACTGTCTCCGGCATTACAGATACAGGCTCTAATTGCTGGAGGCTGAGAAAATAGGAACCATTGTATTTCAACAGATAAAGACAACAGAGATAAGTAAAACAAAATATTCTCTTCTCATCTTTTTTTTTTTTCATTTAAGAACATGTGGCAGCTGCAATTTATCTTACATAAAATAATTGGCAGCCAGTGACATAGCCATGCTCACAGATGGCACTTTGGTCTTATGCATATTACTGTTTATGTGTGAGGATCAGGAAGACTAGATGAAGGAATGGCAGGATGCAAAGATATTACCTGGCTTGCAGCAGAAAAGGGATTATTCTCACCTTCAGTTCCTTTTCTTTTCTATGGTTGTTTAGGGAAAGGGTGGTAAATTTGAGGTTTGGAAGAGGGCAAGGCAAGGCTGCACACTAAAGGTCACAGAGAAGACTTAAAAACAGTAGCTGAGGGAGCTTCCTACTGCCTTATCTCCCCTCTTATTTTGATTTCTAGGTGTTAGCATTATCCCTTGAGGAAATGTACAGTTGGCTGAACATGTATTTTGTTTCTGGTGAAGAAATGTTTTAGCTGACAGAGGCTGACACAGAACTCTCTATTAATTAATTAATTAATTACGCACTTTTCTGTCATAGTTTTGATACCACCCTAAAAATAAAAGATTGCGAGTAAAAAGGAGGATTCTACCCCACAATCTGCAGTATATATATGCAATGTACATTTTGTAATTGTCTGTACATAATCCTTTCCATTACAGCCATCTTTGCATTTTATTGATATTGAAGGCAAGGGCCACTTCTACCTCTCCTAAAGAGAACACACTTGCTGGAGAAAGAGTGCTGCCACCATTCTCTCTACCCTGTGCCTCTCTTCTCTTCATGACCTAAGTGTTATTAATAATTTTTAACATATAAGGGTATATTCTGTCTCTTTTGCTTTATGGCTGCCTTTCTTATTCTCACTTAGGATGGATGTATCTGTTCCTGCCTCCATGGATTGTAATCTCCCAGGCTCTTAGCTGCAGCCATGGGAGCATAACAGAGGGGCTTGGATGAGGTGCTCAGCTGGCAGATATGTCAGTATGAGCTATCTGTGTTTCATCAAGGCAACCTGGAAGCAGGGACAAGCAGGAAGTGGCTTTCAAGAAGATTTATACTCAGCTGAAGGAGCATGTTGGGAAGGCCCATCTGAGGTCACACACCTGTGACAGTTAAACATCATAGAAGACAGATTTCCCCTGCAGTTGCCCAGCTTAATCTGTTTTTATCATTTTTATTACTGAAGGCATCCATCTTACCTTCCAAACACTCTATAAAAACAAGAGGGGCAAGTAATCAGGGAAGTTTTAGATACCTTGTAAACAGAAGGTATGTGGCTGTTGTCTATGGCTTAAGCTGTGTACTATTGTCTGACTTAAAGAAGAAGGTCTTGGAATTACAGGCTTGCATTTTTTTTTAGACCTGTCTAACTTGTAGTTGTTTCTATTTTTCTCCCCCAGTTTCTTTTTTCTCTGTCATGGATGACTTAAAAAATTTGTAACCAACTGTTACTGACATTCTAGTTTTGTACAAATTTTTGCTACAAACACTGATGAGAGGCTCTGCACAGGTAAGTCCCTATCTTGTCTCATTGGATTCCTGGTAGAAAAGAAAAGCTATGGTTTGATAGACTTCAAAAGCTAAATCTTTGCCTAGATGATGATGAGGAGGAGACTGCAGCAAATGTAAGGGACAGGGAGCTGAAGTGGTTATGGCCAGTGAGAAGCTCAGTGGGGAAGTAGAGCATTCGGCTCACGTTAGAAAGTCCAGTGAGCCAGAAATTGCAAAGTGCTGGGCAGGAAAAGAAAATGGCCTGGGGAAAAACCTTTAGCAGATTAAACAGCAAAAGCATATTAAACTTTGGAAATGTTATGAAGGAGGAAGCATTCAGATTCAGTCAGAGCTGGGGTTGTGGATTCAGAGGCTGGATGGGTTTTCTCTCAGAGTATGAGGCTGTATGATTAGCTGGTGGTTGCAATGACTCTGGGATCAGCAGGAATGCAAAATTCTGGAGCGGAGTGAATGTCAGCCCCCTGACACACAGTGTCTAGAACACTTATACCATGAAACTTAGCGAATTTTTAAATTTTACCTTTACATAATTCACATCATAAGATTCCTTAAGTCTGATGAGTAAGTCAGGTAGTGTAAGGAAACCTGTGTTTCTATGCTCCAAGCAGTTAAAGTAAGTAAAATACCAAAATTAAATAGAAAGCTGGAACTGCCTTGAAACTCAGCATAGTTTTACTTTTTGTTCCACAAAATCTTTTTGTCCACAATATGGAGTCTCACAGTGCCTTACTGTGTGTAGGACCAATGACATGTTGCATCAAAGTATGTGTGGCCAAATGAACCAGAAGCTCTATGGTTCAGAAAGACAGTGCTCTCATGAATTCTGCATCTAAAATTTTTTTTTTTTTTTAAAACAAATCAGCCCTTGCTGACTCTGAAATCACCTCTAATCTCAGTCAAATAGGGTAGTTCTTGATTTGTAGTGTGATAGCACAGGGTATAATAATGGTGGAAAAGCTGTCATGGGAAACAGACCAGTAAATGGCTTTTCCAGCTGACAAATGATGCTCCAGTTATGATGCACCTAAGAATATATATATTTACTGTGTTAGTCTCACTATTTTAATGCTGTTTGAACACACATTAGCTAGGAAAGGGTCGAGCTGTGACTTAGATCCCAGCTTTTCAGTCTGCTCTTAGATTCTTTTTTTTATTGGCATAATATACTATGGTTTGTCACACTGGGCCTCCAAGCTGTCTCCTTCAAGGATTTTTAATAAATGGGAAATGGGAATGGAGGGTGATATCAAGGCAGGAACAAATATACAGAGAATAACATCTGTGGCCTACTGGAAAAGAAGCTGGAGCAGAATAGTCGAAATGATAGCATGACTGCAAAGCTTTCTCAACTGCCAAGTTTGGAGCATGAACTCTCTTGCTGGTTATTGTGAAGAGAAGCTATAAAGCCTTGCTGAAAAGTCTGAGTGACTAGCAGGAGAAACCTTGGAGAATTTGTGCACTCTACCTGACTAGTAGAAGCTTGGTCTTTGCTTCAGATTTATGCCCACCTGATCATGGGTTGGTTTTCTCTCTCATTTTTGCTAAGGATAATTTGGGATCTTCTGACTATATGCAGGCTGATAGTGAAGTGCAGGAAAAGAGGAGTTTTTGGAGATGGGGAAGAGGCAGTATACCAAAATGCGAAATGAATGCTTTGATTCTCACTGTTGTTGGCTAGGCTGTATTACAAGCTGAAAGGAAAAATACCAGATATGTGTACCGGTGACTTAAAGGGTTTGACTTTCAGCTTGTCTTAGCCCATGCGAAGTCTGTTCAGGTTGTATGAAGGTCAGTCTGGCATTATGTTAAAATGCTGTGTTGAAGTGTGACCTTTTTCTCTGGGAGATGCTCTGGAGTCTGCCCTGTGCCTACAATCGCATATGAACTTGTGGGTAAGGAATGTGGATGAAAGACAATTGTGGGCTTGAGCACAGGATCATATCCCACTTGGCTAAGAGAATGCACAGGGAGCATTCTTAGCTGGCTCTAATTCCACAAGAAGACAGTTGTCTGTGGGCTGTCTGCTTTTGAGGACAGTCTAGTTTGCTTTAAAAGCATCAAAGGAGGTAAAGAAATTATCTCCTGTAGCCTTCCTTTCCCAATTTCTTTCTGACAATTTAATTTAAATAGATCTAGCCGCTTCGAGGCAAGAATTATTCCATTTGCCAAGGGAAGCTGCCAAATATTAATATGATGGACTATAGACAGATGTCCCCAAGAAAGTGGATGTTACTTTTCAGAATGACTGTGGATTGTCAGGGGCACAAGCACCTTTCACATTTTTCGTATTTCTCTGACTGTCGGTAACAAAATGAAGATACTTTTTATTGAGGCATACAGTTGCTGGCTCCCAAATAAAAGTGTAAAAGGTCTCGACAACACACTTTTGCTGCCAAGCTAGTTCATTCGTGTAATAGACATATTTTGCTCAGAGGCTTAAAGGAAACTAGAAGCAAGCAGTCCCCTTGCAATAATACCTTTTCACTATAAAATGCAGATAGGTATAACTCCCTATTAAAATTTAATGCTATGCATTATATAGATTTTTTTTTTTCCCCCTTATGTCTTAATTGCACTCATTGTGCTTTGAAACTACGTTATATTGGTATAATAGAATTAATGTGAATGTAAGATCTGATGTCATCTCTCAACATCATTAGGTAGTTATTCATGTTTCTGTAGACAGGTACTCAGTTCAGTGCTGCTCCTTCAGGGATGCATTATGGAGGTTGTGCAGCTGTGCAGTGTCAGGCCCTTGGTAGGGTGTGCCAAGTCAGGCAGCATTAGGGGAATGTCAGAGTCCCCTTAATGACTTATTTCTCTGTCCCTTCACTCCTGTTAAACCTGTCCCTTTCATTGCCACAGTTTTTTTGGTAACTCATGGCAAGTGAATTAACAGTATGTTTTGGGTTGCTTGTGAAGGTTATCCCTGTTTTATAGAGGAAGACCAGAGCTTAAATGATCTCATGAAGGTCACAATATGAATGAACAGGAAAAAAAAATGCTGGTTTTATTTCTGTCTCAGCTTTTCCCCTTGCACTAAGGGAAAAGTTCACATGAACCTTTTTCTTTCATAGTGTTGTGATTGTGGAATTTGTGTGTTATTGAGCTGTGTTGGCCTGAAAGCTTGATAAAAAGCTTGCTGCAGAAAACACCTTTCAGGGTAAAAACCAGATTTGAAAGAGCGCTTCAGCAGACAGATCAGAAGTCAGGTGAACACACGCGACTCTTTCCCTTGTGATCAGCATTTTAAAACATCCAGTTGGAGGAGTTTCTGCTTACATTTTCTACAGTTGTCTTTCACTTGCCAGCTGCAGAAAGTGGTATGACTTTTTTTGCCCCCATATAATCTCTGGCCAAAAATAACTTGGTCTTCCTTCATTGTTCCTCTCTGTTCTTGGATACTCTGGAAAGAGGTAACGTGACTGCTGTCTCACTTTCTGTCAAAATTGTGCAGGGCTGGCAGGGGGGAGGTTGATCTAACTTCCACCTCTGTCCTTTCTCCCTTTTTTCAGCACTGCCTCTAGTTACAAACCAGGAAACAATGATGACATTTTCACTTTACAGACGTCTGGGTTTTTTTTTGATGCAAGGTTGATTTTTTTTGGTGTGTATTTCAAAGTAACCTAATCTGGAATTTGTGAACATTTACCTCTATGTTAAATGCATTTATAACTAAACCAAACAAGAGAAGTACTTGAAGTAGAAAAGATGAATTGTAAAAGGCCAAAATACAGGCTATAAGCTCTTTGATATGGTGAAATAAATTGTAACTATTTTACCAGTAAAATTTGACTATAGCCTAAATGATTACTTTTCTTTTTTTTGAAATGTGTGTCACATGCCTGAAAACCATTTACAACAGTTTCCAACCATTATAAGAAAGTTGTTTTAGTTGCTTTTGAAAATATTGCTATTGATTGCTATTTTTATTACAAATCTAGCAAAAAAGGAATAGCAGGAGAGAAAAATAATCAATTTTATAATTAAAACTCCATTTTTTCTTGTAAAAGTCACTCATAGTTTGCAGAATCCCTAAAATGTCTAGAAGAAAATATATGAATTAAAGATGATGATATTTATGTTATTGAAGACTATTTATTTAATTGATTTCAGTCCTGTTACCTTAGAAAACTGTCAACAAGACAGCTAAGGAATGATTTTATTGATCAGTATACCTCAAGCAGACAGCAAGAAGCAGGAGCTTTACTTACACATGTTAAATGGTAGGATTTAGACTTAGCAACTTAAGCAATAAAATAAAGTATTTGGTCTGGGCCAACTTGAAATGTTGTTATACTTTATAGGGGTCAACCTGAAATGTTTAGTTCCACTAGAAACAAATATTTCCTTACAGTGTTTAACTATTAGTTCCTATTTTTACTCTTAAGAGCCTCAGTTTTGAAGAGGAAAGGAAACGCTTGATTATGAAATGACCAGTTAGGAAATGGAAAGTCAAAATACTCTGGAAAAACAATACTGGTAGTATGCTTTCACTTTATCCTTTCTTATTTTTACCTTTTTTTTTTATTCTGTATTTCTTAGTTTATTCAATAGAACCTGATTTTCCAAATAATTTTAGAAACTATTTTTTAGGGCAAATTTACAAACTCACCAAAACTGGTATTCTGTGTGGAAATCTACTCTTCCCTCTCCTTTGCTTTTCAGTCATACATGCTGTTACAGAACTACCTGTTTTCATGTATTTAGAAACCAACCAGGTCAAAATGGACAAACAGAAACTGGAAGGGGTAAAGTGGTGACAGCAGGAAACTTGCCATGGGGCTCTTGCCGTATGTCCCATGGCAAAGATAACTGTGTTTCAAGCTAAGGTACCTCGTAGGGGAAAAGAAGAAATTAAAAGGTACCAGGAAACCAGTTTTCTTTCAGGAGAGGGGAATTTGTTTTTTAAACAAGCATGTGGGATTACGTAGTAATAAATCTAAATGCTTCAGACCTTAGTAGTGAAGCTGCAGTGTTTGGGCTACAATACCAGAATACTGTAGTAGTTGAAAGTACCACTGCAGCTTGGAGAAATGCTCCAAGGAGTCTTCTCAGCAGTTGTCTGGCCTGCAAAAAGTGATTTTAGTAATCTCCAGTTACATGGGTAGTTTACTGAGAACAGTACACACAGGCTGCCTCCTTAGTGCTCTGAGGCTATGTCTGGTGATAACCTTCTCTGCAATTCTTCTTAAACAGACAATGTTTGTACTGATTTCAGTGACAGTTTGTCTAGCTTTTGGGCTCCTGGATCAAATGATTTTCCAAGAACTCAAGCTATTTCCACCGACCTTCATTTCAGCAGAACGATAATCAAGCTCCTGCACACACTGATGCATATGCTCGTACCCATCCAGCCACCTTGTTGCTCTAATATTATATTACTCTAATGCTGAGTACTCTAGTACTCTAATTGTGCTCTATGCCAGTTTGATGTTTTGACTAAACAAGTAAAATAAGTCACATAATATGTTGCCACCTTAAAGTAGCAGGAAAAAGAGAAGTAGTACTTAGTACATAATACATTTTCTTTGATCATTATCTGCCTCTGCAGAGAAAAATTAGAAAATTCAGCTGTTTCTGGCCAGATTCTTGTCTCTGCTCTACTACTTTTACATTGTCTAAAAATGAATGAGTTGCATCCTAAATTCTATGAGGGAGGCAAGGGTTGCTTCAGGCTTGAGAGATCTCCAGGAGACATCTCACTAGGCCCTAGCATGGTACCAGATGGGTGAGTGACTGGGAGGTCAGTGCCACAAGGTGAAGGAATTTTCAACAGCTCAGAACCTACAGCACTTGCAAGTTCCTGCAGTTTTCCTTCAGTAGATACAGTCCATAACTGAAATGAGAATTAAAGAAATGGAACTTTCAAAAACAAACAAACAAACAAACAACCAAAAAACCCAAAACAACCCCATGTAAATGTACCACTTCTATTCCTAAGAAGCTATTATATCATTACCACAGTAATTTAAAGTAAAGCATTGGCATATTAATACCCTTTTCTGTTATGTGGCCAGTCATAACATATTTTGAACTTTAAGATAGGAACCGTAAAAAGTTAGCATCAAATTATGATTGTTCTTGGACTTTTTTTCCCTTTTAGCAGTTCATTTTTCCTCTGGGATTCATCCATCTGCCTACAACCCTCCACATATGACTAGTGGTGAAGGACGTCTCTTCCTTCACAGAGGCATCTGCTCATGAGGGGGAGTGCTGTGCCATTCGACCTGGACAAACCAACCTAACGCCCATCTTCTCCTCCAGGATTGCATCTGTGTTATCAGCTCTGTGGATTTATTCTCTACGGAGAAGCTGTGGCTGAGTGATGTCTTCATGAAGAAACACTACCAGAAGGCATGTAGTACACTACTGTATATAGGTCCCACACCAGAGACATCTCAAGAAATCTTCATAGTGTGGGTTCAACAATTTCTATGGCTTGCAAACTCTTTGCTGTTTGGTAAGTAGGAGACGATGGTATTTATTTGAGGGAATCTAGCTGAATTTTATGCGATATTAATCTTCATATATTTTCCTGTGAGTTTCATCAGTATGTAGGTTAAAAGCTTGAGTCTGCAACCTACCATATAACAACCCACCCCAATCTTTGCCTTGAATTAGGATGTGGGAAGAGACATCGCACCTGATTTCTCAGTCCCTCTTGCAGTTAGTGATTTTCTGTAATGTCACCCAACAGTATCTAGCTGCTGCATCTTTGTCTACTAATAGATAAAATTCCACTGAAGTCACACACACTCAGTCACAGGATATTAGCAGAAATCAAAGCTATAAAAAACCCCAGAATATAGTAAATCTCTGATTTGTTTGAGACATCCTTGGAAAAAAATGGCTCAGAAAGACTTACTGACCATAATATGATTCATTGAACAGTGGTATTAGCTTACATATGTGTAGTGTTATACTGCTATGTCCATTAACACTTGTTAGTAAAGTCAATGGCTGGTGATGTACAGCTATTTCTATTCTTGCCTCTCTTTTTAGCTATTCTAAAGACTTTAAAGCTTGGGTGATTTGATCTGTTTGTCCTAAACAACAACATTTTCCCACCCGTGCTGTGCAACCCACAGATAACTTCCCTAACGTGGTATCCTGTTATGTGTGTCCATGATGTGTCCCTTGGTTACGGCCAATACATACAGCACCACTCCTACTATGTGCCTTATCTGCTTTGGGACCATTTATCCGGAGTACTAAAATTTACATTCTTTGTAAGCAAAAGAGTCTTGATATATATACTAAGCTGCAGATTGCACTCTCTGACTTTATTGAGGTTGGCTTTTGTTTTTTTTTTTTTTTTAATTAAGTTGTGACACCTAATGAACTGTTAGGGGTTAGGCTTTAGTAGTATTTTTTTCTGTTCCATTTTTTTTTATTTGCGTAATGAATATTAATCTTCTAACTTAATTGGCTTTATTGATTTTTACATGACTTATTTAAAACATTTGTATGAGTAAATAGCAAGTATTTTAAATGCTTTGCCTGTGAACAGAGGTTGTAATAAAGAAGGCACATAATGAAAAACAGTGCTTAATAAAAGGAAAAGAACTCAATTCCAACAAAGTTATGTTTGTGGAAAAATAAAATCTGAGCAATGATTGAGTATTTCAGCAAGGTGGACTATGAGTAGGTCGTCAGACTAGAAAACATTGCGTCACTTGTTTAAAGACAGGCAGGATGGAATTCTTGCCTTTTCTCTAGTCTGACGCTTTCTTGAATGTGCTCACTTAATTCCTATCATCAAGAATCCAAATATTAGTATTTCTTTTTTCACTGTAAGGCTGATGTCCACCCAGCTCTGGCCCCCTTATCTAGTTCAGAGACCTATGGGAATACACCTCTGGTCTCTTCTTTCCTGTGAGCCCAAGAAGAGTCCCAGTGTTAACTGGGAGACAGATGATGCTCAATGGGATCATGTCCCAGAATGAATCTCCAGGACTAGCAGGAAGGAAACATTCCTGGACTACTCCTGCATAGATACACCTGATGAAACTTTCTTTGAAAACTGAGGGAACAAACAACAAGGCTTTGTGTAATTTTTTTAATGGATGATTTAACATCATTTTAATTCAGAGTAGACTATTTAAATTATTTTATTGTCTTTTTATTTCCCTCTAAGCCATTACTTAACACTTTAAAATGTTCTTCTGTTATTAAAATTATATACTACATTAATCTGCCCTAAAAATACTGAAACTCATTATATTGGAATTATATAGTTAGGGTAATTAAATATTTTTAATTTCATAGAGTGCATTCATGGAAGGTGGTTCAGGAAAACAAGAAATGGTACAGTGGCTTCAGATAACTTCTTTCATTAACAAACATGCAAAACCACCTTCAAAAGGTGCATTTCTGACATACCACGCTGGAAGGTTAGCAGAAGGTTAGCTTAATAGACAGAAGCGAGAGGACAGGAGACACAGGGCAGCCAGAATTACCACTTCTCACAGTGGTAGAGTTGTAAGCTGAGCCATTTCCCACAGAAAATGAGGACAGCCCTACACTCACAACCTCCAAAGTTAGTTAGACAGAGCTCTGCCAAATGTAGACAGTGGGGATCTGGGCAATACCAGCCTTTAGAAATACAAGGAGAGAGAAGGCAATGCTACAGTCACAAATTCATAATGAGAGAGTCTTCACTGCCCTGAACTGTGTTTCTGCACAAACTGGCAGTTTTCATCTGAAGTGAGAATCTTCAAAACCCACAAAGGTGGGTTTGAGAATAAAATAATTTGCATCCAATTAGCAGAGAAACTTCCAAATCTAAAAATTGTATCATTCTTTCTAAATGCAAGGAAACGTATCGCCAATCAAAAGCCATCATATTTCTTATGGTGTATTTTCTGATATTTCTTTTAAGAAATACTTTAATGGAAAGTATTAAGGAGTACCTAAGAAATCTTTCCAATAATTTCCATTCTTATTCTGAAATTGGTAGTAGGATTGTTTACACAAACTATTTTTGCAACTAAGTCCATATCAGAAAGCAGATACAGCAAAAGATGTGTAACACCTTATATTAAAAATGTCTGCGTTTTACTTCTGTGTGCTATTGATTTCTCTATGCCACTTTCCTCATCCTCGATGCAGTTCACTTAGCTTGCTCCCAGCAATTGTCCCTCTAGCTCTGACCTTGCAGACCACATGTGCTCTGCTCTTGCTAATCCGTCAGCAGGGAACCCACAGCACTTACATCTGCTAAACTCTGGGGAAGTTCTGTCCATGGTTCCAGCAGCAGAAGTGCTTGGAAAAGTTTTTGCAAAATTTCAAAATAGTGTCTCAGTTGGGACAAAAGGCACAAATAAAACAACTTTCATGAATAAAACCCAACTCAGATCCAGGTCAAGTTTATTAGAGCATTTTTGATCCCTTTCATAATTATGGAACACCTCATTTTGGTATGATCTTTCAGTTCATATTATAAATCACTTTCCTGAAATAAATTCATTTAGATTAAAACTAAACCACATGAGGTTTTCTTTTAAACAATGCCAAAATGATGTTTTTCATTATTTCAGTAATGTTTTCTCCACGTTCTTTGAACTTGAACCCCTTCATTACTTAGCAGGGGTATACAGCTGGAATGCACAGACCATAATATCACATTAATGAACTCATCAGACTCCATCTGAAAACCAGTTAGGTTTCCTGACCATCCCATTTCTTTTTCAAGGTAGCGTGGAACCTCATGCAAAAGTTATTAGGATATTTTCTGTTTCCAAACTAAAAAATATATTTATAACCACATATATCCATCTGCTTCAGTCTGCAAAACTATTCTGACCAAAAGCCTTTCTAAGAAAAAGTACCATGGCCTGCAGGTAAGAATCTAAGCTTGGATTCCTGTTTTAAAAAAGTCATGCCTGGAATCTGAACCCATTCTCTTGGAATATATGGAAGTTTTCCAGTGATTTATCTGGAGAATATATCTAGATATAAGGTTCTCATTAATGCTACAAAGCAGATTTAATATCCATTTCTTTTCTCTCAAACAGAAGTCATTCCACAGTAAGTGTAAAGCTCATTCCTTTCTGTCAACTACCCGTGACAGCAGGTGTCCGTGTCTGAGCAGAGAGGTTGGACCAGATGACCTCCAGAGGTCCCTTCCAACCTCAACCCTTCTGTGATTTTATACATAGAAGGCTTTATAAAATGGTTGCTGAGTAATCACCTGTCCAAATCTAAAAACTAGCAAATAGCTAATCAAGAATTAATTCAGAGGAAACATTCTTTTTAAGTCTGACTCTGATCTGTACCTTCCAAAGCTATGTCAGCTGAGTCAGGTCTGAAAGCTGAGACAGTTTCTTCTTCAGATCAGTTTTACTTTGCTTACATTTACTTTACTTTTTCTCTTTATTTGTATTGACTGATTTATTTGTGTTTGTATTGACTGATTCTAAGTTCCCATTAATTCTGCCCAAAGAGGTTTTAGAGTGTCCATCCTTGGAGATATTCAGAACTTGACTAGATATGACCCTGAGATATGTGATAAAAATTTGAAGTTGGAACTAACTTTGAGGATGCTTTGAGCAGGGAGTTGGACACACAGGGATTCCTTCCAACTTGACTTTCTCTATCTTATCTTTTTTTTTTTTTCAATTTATACTGATAGTTAAGCTGACATTAGAAATAAAAATGTGATGTTTTTAGGGACATTCCTCTCTCAACCACAATCATTGAACAAAAAGACTTAGATATTTGTCTTCTTAGCAAAAACAATCCTTTTACAATGCTACCAACTTAAAAAAGACACCTATGTGTCTTAATTAAGGTCTCACACTGTTAGAAGAAACTTATTGTTGTTCTACTGTTTATTTCATAACAGAAACAATTAATGAATAATCAGTGTAACTACTGATTGTAACTGATTATTATTTATTGAAAGGTGAGGATATGGACAACTTGAGCAATTTCCACTTTTTAGGTATATCCTTTTTATTAAAAATCCTTTTTAATCCAAATAAAATGGAAAATGTGCTATTTCGCAGTATGGTATATCAAAGCCACCTGTGTAATTACTGGTCCAGGTTTTTTTCAGAAACTGGTTGGTTCCAAAGAAAAAATGATAGAATAATTAGAAACTGATTACAGCTTTCTTCCTTTACAGGAAAGTACACGCCAGCCTGGCTCGAAATGGTATGAAAGAGCTGTAGGACTTCTCCACTTTTGTTTAGGTTTACAAATCTTAAACTAGCCAGGAATTCTTGGAGTGCGTCTGTTTTTTGCTCTGTTGTCTTTCCCTTATGTCAGAACAGGAATGAGGAAGTCAGCACAGTCAGCTGGTGTAATCAGCTGAGAATTCCCTTTGTACATAGGAAATGGTAGTCAGACAAAGAAATTGCTTGGAAAGGCAGAAAAAAAACCCCAAATTCCTTGGTGGCTCCTTATTTACAAGGATGTAGTTTTACGTCATCGAATAAAGTAGAGTTTAATAATTAAATGCATCTGTTTTTGCCATTTAGTCACTGAGGTGTGAACATATTTCCAGTCAGTCAGTTTACGTCAAAAAATATGAGCATTGCAACAAAATATGCAATATCCGTACTGAGTCGCTTTTACTTAGCTTGGTTCTTCATCACAAAATCATGAGGAAGGTTTCTGACTGAAATGTTAATTAAAATGGTTTTTTAACACCTCTAAAAGACAACCCTGAATAAATTAGAGGATACAGTGATTTGAAAAAGACAGTAAAACTCCATTTGTGTGCTTGTGTGTGCCTGGGGAGGGGAAAGGGTCAAACCAATTTGAAATGTGTAGAGCATGAAGTTCTAAATTATACAAGCTTCACAATGCATAAAAGCTAGGAAGTCTGAGTGCACACACCTGCTGAAAACAGGTGGGAAAGAGATAAAAATGTTGCTTCACTTTTTTCCTTGTGGAGTTGTCAATGCTTTTAAAATCCTCCTAGTCTTTTGAGCTATTTCAGAGTTAACAAATGTAGTCTAGAGAAATGGATGAGGAACTCTAATACCCTGGAGAAGCAAAAAGGATCCTTTTCCTATAAATCACAGCTTATTGTATCAGCAGTTTCTGATTTTTTTTTTTTTTTGACAAGTTTTAATCATTTTCTCACTTTTCTACTGGAAGAACAGTTAATTTCTCTGAGAGGAGGACGGTCATCTCCCTAGCAAAACTTATTTTCTTTTTACTTCCATTCAGGTACACCCAGAATTTATGAACTCAAATTTAATGAAATTAACTTTCATGTGAACTATACTGGTATTTTTCCTGTCCCTGCACCAAGCTATGGTGGTGCACTTGTTGCTATTTACAAACACTTACATTGCAGGACTGCTTGGGGAAACAAACCCATAAGGTCAGGATAAGAAAGGAAGGGTATGACATATTTTTTTGTTTCTCGGTGTCAGAATTCAGGGCCAAAATAAATCTTCCTTCTTTAACTGTTTACAATTGAAACACACGTGCGATTTCTAAATGCCTTTCTAAGGACAAATACAATGTTTTAAAAGGCTCATAATCAGGAGAAAGTAGGACTATGGCTCTCCATCTTCCCATGGTCTAGTGCAGCGTGGGAAGAAACCATGGCCTGCTTCTCTTTGCCGCAGCTATATTTTCCTCTTCTGCAACTTAGCTCTAGGTGGCACTTCTTTGGGCTCCAATTGCCCTCAATTCTAGGATGTGTGCAAGCTTTACAGTAATGTCACCATTACAGATGGGTGCCACCCTTGCTCTTGCCCAGGCTGGGTGACTACCAGGCATGGACATCTGGATGTGCGCTATACGGTGGCCATTTGTTCACCTGCCTGGTCACCCTCAGAAATGGCAACTCTAAATGGACTCCACAGCAGGGTCAAAGGATGATATCACAAATTCTTAAGACACAAGGGCTTGCCAACAGGACAGCAGGTTGTTCTTGTGCTTTTACTGGCCTTTCATAAGGAAGGACTCTGCAACTGCTGGAAAACATCTTGTCTTCAGCTGTCACCAGTGTGGGGCCGTCAGGAGGGAAGAAACCTGCTCCTGGAGGTACTTTCCCAGGTGTTGATTGCTTGGACATGAAATCATACTGGAGAAATCAAAGCAGACATTGCCTAGTGAGAAGATTGCCCACTGACAGGAGTCACTCAGGCACTGTGAAGTAAACTTCAGTAAGGGGTGACTTTGGTGTGAAATAGCCGAGATGTTAAGACCTGAACATTTCTTTCTTTGATATAAAAGAAATGTGTCTCTTGCCTGCTGAAGATAGAAGTTTGTTAGGCTGCCTTTGGTAGGTAAATAAACACTCTCTAAGGATTTTCTACCAGGTGAGATAAAGGAACTGAAGTTTTTCATAATATTCGACCTCTGTAAAATGTGACTTCTACAAATAACTCTCAGATTCTTTATGCTTTCTGCTAAAATATCATCTTATCTTTTTACTTTATATTTAAACCTGGCATGCACTTTTGTCATATTCATTTTGTAGACAGAACTGTGTTATCATTTGAAGGGGTAACAGGCACTATATGTTTCCTAAACCACTACATTCATAAGAAAAATTCCCTGAAGGTGAGAGAGGAAGCAACTGGCAGGAGTTACCATTCGCACAGGCAGGAGGAACTGAAACTTACAGGAACAACAAAACTTCTGTGGCCCTTTCAGGACTTTTGGGCTTAGGAATCCTGCAGTCTCTGGTTTCAAACAGGGAAAATATTTGCCTTATATTTAATACAAATGTAATAAACTTGATGATTAAACAATGCATTATTATTTCTTATTAATATATTTAAGCAATTAATCAATTAGGTAATGTTTCAGTGGTTTTTAAATAGACTTTTTTTCTGACTATGACCTACTGTATCTTCTCTGCATCCCTGTTAAGATAAGAATTTCAGAACAGGTTTCCTGATAAAATCGAAGATCCTTTTAGGTAAGTGTCCTGTCTCTGGCAGTAATCATTTGCAGATGCTTAGCAAAAAAGGACAAGAACAGAACAATTATACAGTGACATTTCCCCTGGTGTGCCATTCCAGCTTTCAGCAATCTACAGTTTAGGGACTTCCGGAGCCAGACATTGCATTTTCATCCGTGTACTTAATAGTCTCTAGTGGACATTTCAACCATGAATTTGTTTTAAAATTTGCTTTCTGGGCCCATTTATAATCTGGCCTCTGCAACACCTTGTGGCAATGAGTTACTTTAATTACACTCTCTCTGATAATTTCACTGCGTGTCCTTAGTTCTTCCATCATGAGAAACTTAAAAAAAAAAAAAAAAATTGCTGTGCTGGCCATATTTTTAATATCTTCTCTTTTCCAAGCTGAAGAGTCCTAATTTAGTTTTTCCTGATACATAAACTACTACATACTTTTGGTCATCCTTGTAGCCTTTCTCAATCCATTTTTTAGTTCTGCGCTATTTTGCAGATACAGCAAGAAAAGCTGGAAGCACTGAGGCTGTAGGTAAACAATGTTTTATCTGTGACCTAACAGTGGAAGGAATTGTTCTCAAGTCTTTTCCTAATACATTTTACATTTTATTTCCTTGGTGGATTGCTATTCAGAATTGACCTGATATTATTAAATCCTCCTATAAAGACTCCATATTCTGTTACCTGCATAGTCATTGTCAATTTATCATACATCATGGTGTACATATAGTTCTTTTACTCCAGGTATTTTTCTTCGCATTTAACATTTCAAATCTGCCATTTTTGCCATTTTGCTTTCCCCCCCCCCCCCTATTTATACAGTGCCATGTGAACACTCTACAGTACTTTTCAAAAGTTTAATTTCTTCCCTACCCTAAATATTTTTGTGTTCCCTACAAACATTGTGGCCTCTGTAGTCAGTCCCTTTTTCAAAAATATGATTTGTTAATCATAGCACAGGTCCTGACACAAATCTCTACAGGACTCCTCTGGTACTCTCCAATCCTGAGAATGTCAGTCTTTCATTATTAACCTTATTGACAGAGTCATCACCAAAGCTGGCTGATGTGATACAAACCTTATTTCTACTTTTTAATGTTTGTTTTGTTCAGTGGTTAAATAATTGCAAAACAAGCTATCCTTGAAGAATATGTTTTAAATGATACTACAAAATTCCGGGGAACAAATGAACGCAATTATTTTTTATTAGGCTCTGAATTAGTCTGTCTTGTTGAAGATAAACATCAGATTTGATCACTCATAAAATAAATCTGAATTCAATTTTACAATATATCTGCTTTGTTTTGAATCTATGCCTGACAAGCATGAAATATATATTATTGTTGTCTTTAACTAGACAAAAATCATTACTTGAATCTATAGCATGTAATTTTATGCAGGAAGCTGAATTATATTTTGAGATTAATGAGGGATAAAAGAAGTTGACGGTTTTAGGTCCTAATGTCTTGGGTTTATAAGATATTATGACATGCTTAATTTAGTGAATCACTTTTTAATGTATGTATGCATGTGCATTTTATCTCTTGGAAAGGACAAATATTCCTTGCCCACCTTCAACAGATGTTTATTATACCTGTTCTTGCAGCTTCAAATAAACGATACTCCATACTAGCCCTACAGAGCATGATCTGGGACTCAGGTATCAATCCTTTTGAAAATCCTTCTAAATCCAGCCTAACACTTGTTTTGTGCAAGTAAGCTGATCAGTTATCTTATCTCTAAAAGACTTAAATGTAAGTGATCAATATTGTCTTTATAAAACCCTTCCTAAAAAGAAAGATCTTTCTGTTCCTCTTTCAAGCTTTCTTAATTAAAAAATATCCCTTTTGTTGTTCTCCTTACATTGAATTTTCCAATTTTTCCAATTAGCTGAAACTTCTCAATTTTTTTTCACAAAGATTATTTCACAGGCCTTACTCCTATTTGCATTTACATATCTGCATATTTTTTACAGCAGAATACCATTTTTGGTGTGATATCCAGCATGATTCTCACATGCTGTATCCTTAATACTCGGACCAGGCTTGTTTAGGTGTGCTCTTCACCCAATACTGCCAGTTGACATTCATCAAATGACAAAAATGAGAGGGGGTATAACACCACATGAAGGTGAAAATGCTCGTTTATCATCCCAAACTGAGTGTAGATCAACTGCTAATATTGGAAGAGTTAAAAGAAACACACCAGCTCTGCTTTAAAAATTCTTCTCAATCAGTTCTATACATTGAAAGAAACCAAGAATTTATTTAACCTTTTCTGTACACCACATTAATTGAATGTATTTTATATAATTATTTTGAGGTAAATTGCTTTTTTTTTTTTTTTTTTTTTTAACTTTCTGCAGTTTGCAGCCAATTAGAAACAAAATGCATACTTTTTCATCTTTCTTGGCAACACCAAACTTCTTTGGGTAACTTGATTTTGTGAGAAAACCTCCTGGTGCTAAAGGATTTCTTTTTTTTTTAAGAAGTTTTTCAGTTGCTTTCAGAAAATATTGTTGAATAAAACCAGCCACTGAATATGCTGAATCTGACAACTGTCTTGAATCTTTATTTTTATTTCTTGGTGTGTATGTTCACTTGGTTCACATTTAAATTTCTTCTGCCTTTCCTACCATTGTTTTTAGTAAGCTTAATTGTTGATACAATTTGTTGTCTGTTGTTACAGTTTCTTTTAATGGCTTTGTCTGGCAAACACTGTTGATATATTCTGGACTGATAAAAGATATATCTGTACTGGTGGGAAACATTCATAACAGTTAATGTAGGTCATGAAAATAAGTTATGGTAGCAAGCAAGACATTTTTATTATCTTAGCTAAACATTCTTGGATTATCATTAGTACAGGGAGATTTGCTACATCCTGAACTGAAGTTTAGGGGGTTTTTAAGTTGTTTCCTCTCCTTTCTTCCTCCCTTCTTGTCTTTTTTTAAGCTTTAAATGCTTGACATAACCTGCAATATATTTAGTTGTATAAAATTTATTATTTTCCTCACCTAAATGAGAGCTGGAAACAGACACTGACCAATTATAATTGTGAAATATCATTCCTTAGTTAGCACAATGTTTCCAAATCTCTTATTGCCACTCTGCAATTGTAATTTTTCTTACATTTTATGATGAAATCACGCCCATAATGCTCAATTGGGTAGTAATTCTAATTTAGGAGGAAGAGGTGTATTGATTAAAAATATTCATGGGGGAACCAGAGATGCTTTGGACAAGGACACAGCCCCTGATTTCAGGAGATAAATGTGTGGTCCAGAGCAGTAAAAACACTACCAATGGAGAATGTACCAGCACCATTGTTCTGTTTCACTTCTATTAGCTGTCACTGTACTTCACATACCATCAAAACTGATAACAAAATAATTATTTTAGAAATAAAACATGCAAACATTCTCACAATCTATCTTCTATTCTGGCATTACCCCAACTACTAAAGGAAATAAGTAGCAGTAAAATTATAGGAATTATTAGAGATATACAATTTTGCGGTGCTATTTCAAATCCTGACATTGATTACTGTTTTCACCCCAGGCAGAATAGGCCCTGAAAAAATTACTTTGAAATATTATTATTTTGAAAATATTTTTTGAAAAATTACTTTGAAATATTTGAAATAAATAGACAGCTATTAATCTATTTCTGTTTTCTATTTTAAAACGAATATGATAAAAATGGCCAGGAAACAAAATTCCCTTTCATGCATGCACACTGGTTTCATTTGTTCAGTCTGATCAGGACCAATGTTCTGTCACACTAGGGACTTATCACATACCATAAAAGATCAATAATCAAAGAATCACTGACACTAACAATCTGTGTAAAATGATCCTCAGCGTATCACTGTGAAATGCTGAGTTCTATATTTAGCCTTTTTTTCTATTCACATTTTGTCTGTCAACAGACTCGTGTTTTTACATATTTGTCCATTTCAAAGTATTCAAAATATCCCCTAATCACATTGTACCCAACTCTGTTCTCTCTGCACTTGCTGGAAAAAAGTCAGAATCTGGGACCGACTCATTGGACTAGAGGACATAGAACAAAAGTTACTTCTTCAAGGAGGCTGTCAAAATATATCCCTACCATATCCACAGACACACTATGAATATACCTACCCTTGTCGTTGCCTTGACAGCATCTTGTTCCCAGCAAGCACTAAGGGCTAGCAAAAGAAGTTCAGTATAGCATCTGCCCTGTATCCTCTCATCTAGTTCTTTAAAGTTCATCATCTGGAGAATGATTATGATCTAGGCTTGTACCATCTTCTTTAAAGATTTTCCACTTCTTCCTTACATGGGAAATGTTTGGGTTAAAAACAAGTAATAAAAATGGCTTTTTCTTTAGAGAAAATAATGGTAGTTCTGCATCTGTGGAGTGTGTATAAGCACAGGCATTATCATTAATTTTTTTGTGTGCATGCACATAATAAGAATTGAATGTGATGCGAATTCTCCCCTATTAACTAGTCAGGGCTTTTTACTTGTCCTGACTGTAGTCATAGACTTCTGTTATATGCCAGGGAAAGCAATTCCGTACTTGTGTTTTTTCTGGTTCTGCAGAAAATTATACACTTTTGCTGTTCTATGGTTGCTATGGCAATGTTGAATTGGTGGTTTGTGTCTTCTGGTATAATTCCTGAGACCGCACACATACATACGTCTATCAATAATTTTGCCCCTGTATTTGGCAGCCTGGCCAGGATGTTCACATCAAGAAATCCTGCTATCACTTTCCATAGCAAAAAAATCGCTCTGCCATTGCTGTGAGCTGTTCAAGTGCAGGCATAAGAGTGAAATTTGCTTGATGGGCACTTTTGGACAGACTTTGTAACATACCAAATGGCAGCCATTCTCACCAAACAGCGTAGAACAACCCTTACTGTTGATTTTACTTCTTGCCCCTTGCCCCTACCCCACAATTCTTGTCCCATTGTTATCTAGCTTTTGCAACCAAGAAGCCACATGCAGGCTAAGCTGCCCTGTTAGACTCAAGCATAAAGCTGAATTCACTAGCTTATGCAGATTTCCCCATGCATGACCTACTACACCACCCTGGCATATGAGATAACTTGTGGAAAGGAAAGGTCTGAAACATGGGCACATTTTACGCACTCTTCACACAGTTGCTGTGACTTTTGCCACATACTGGAAGTGCCTTTAAAATAAATTACTGCCTGCAGCTGCCTGCCTGCCCTGTCACAGCTGGGTGGCTCACTTCATGGACTAGAGAAAGCTGTAGTAAAGGTAGGGCAAAGAGGTATAAAAAGAAATATTTGTTGCAAAGTAACAATAAGTTGCAAAAATACATCTTATTCTAGCTCTATCAAAAGATTCTGGAAATCGAAGGAAAAATCTATTGCCTTGAACTGAATATACATCACTGGGTTTTATGGCCTCTGTGTTATTTCCTGCCCAGTTGTGTCTAATTAATGACAAAAGAATGTGTTTTATGATTATGATGATGCAAAGGTTCTCTGGTTTGCTCAGACTAGTAATAAAGCTGTGTCTGCTGAGAATGGAGAAAATGGATCAAATGACAAACGATCTCATTCAATATTACCTGAATTTGAGTGATTTTGAATTAAACATTGGCAGTTAATGTATTTTAGAAAAGGAATACCTGTTGTGCACAACCTGCAGTATTTACTGTTATTGGATCTGATGCTGCTTACTGCCAGAGCAATAAAAGGCACTCAGATGATATTAAATGGGGCAGCTGAGCATTTTTTGTAGAGTTGGGACCCTGTGCAGTAGGTTTGGAAGGGAACAGAAACAGGAGATACAGCAGGGGAGAGAAAGAAAGGTTCTGCTAGGCAGCTGCACTGACAAGTTCTGCTGCAGACACCTCAGAGGCTGTTAATTAGCTCTTCTAATGCGTAAAGCTCTTCTCCCCCCAGAGGGGACCAAATTTGTGAGTGAAACTTAAGGGCTGTGTCCAAACACTTCTCTTACAAAGTTTTTGGAGGTAACTTCAAAGCAAAATTCCTTGTCTGCCATAGCAAAGTCAGCCTCCCTAGAGTGCCAACTCCAGGAAGCTCAGTACTGATGCTTTCTTTTTTCTTGCTTAGCTCAGCTTCAGCTCCCTCCAGGGTGTACCATTACACAGCCTGAACAATGTTATCCTCACTGGTTGAGTCAACACCAGACATCACTGAAGGCCACGTGGCAGATCCCATACCGCTGCTCCGGCACCACTTCCCAGCACATCTGTGCTACCAGATGAGGTGTGCTTCTTCGTTGGTCAGGGATGAAATGACATGGATTGCAGTCCAGTAATTTCTATTCCAGATGACCCTAGCTAGAATAGAAAGAACTGAATCCTGGACCACATAGATCTGAAGTCAGAGTCCTAACTCCCAGCCTTCTGAAAGTGAGACAACTCTCTGCCTTTCTTCCATTTGCCCTAAGTGGAAATTTTGCTATCACTAATGACATGAGTATGTTTTAACCTAGTTGAGAGAGACTATTTCAGATAAATAAGATATTATTGCTTGCTCTGCTTAAGATCAGAAAAAAATTGTTACTCTTTAAGACTCCTGAATAAAATAATAACCCACAGTATACTGGAATTTCCAGTGATTAGAATCTAGGATGACGAAGCTGGTGAAGGGTCTGGAGCACAGGCCTTATGAGGAGCGGCTGAGGGAACTGGGGTTGTTTAGTCTGGAGAAGAGGAGGCTGAGGGGAGACCTCATCGCTCTCTACAACTACCTGAAAGGATGTTGTAGTGAGGTGGGTGTTGGTCTCTTCTCCCATGTAGTTAGCGATAGGACGAGAGGAAATGGGCTCAAGCTGCACCAGGGGAGGTTTAGGTTGGAAATTAGGAAAGATTTCTTCACGGAAAGGGTAGTCAAGCATTGGAACAGGCTGCCCAGAGAGGTGGTGGAGTCCCCATCCCTGGAAGCGTTCAAAAAACGGGTAGACGTGGCACTTCGGGACATGGTTTAGTCTAGTCTACCCTTAATTGGTTTAGTGTGGACTTGGTAATGTTAGGTTAATGGTTGGACTGGATGATCTTAAAGGTCTTTCCCAACCTAAATGATTCTATGATTCTATGAGATAATGTCATTCCTTTTTCAAAACAAATATAAATAACATCTTTATGTTTACTTATACCTAAGGTGAATCAAGGGATTTGGTTAAATTACTCATCTTCTCAAGCAATGGCACAAAGATAAGACAAATTGTAAGACATGACATTTGATAGTCTCTGTCCGAATGACACCAGAGAAATAATCTCCACTATTCGTACCTCAGCTGAGATTGTAATGTTGTAAATTATAAAAAATTAACAGTAGTAACATGATTTTAGTTATTTGTTCTGTACTGGCTGCTTTGGAGCTTGATGCAAAATTAGAAGCTTCAACAACCTCCATTGTACAGCCATATATAATTCATAAAAATTTCCTTATCACAAAAAAGCTCAGTGATTATCCGTATGGCAAATAATTGTACATGTTTACAATGTGCCATGCAGTAATGAAGTGATCATGCTTTGTATCTTAGTGCTCAGAATAAGCAGTCAGATCAGGAGTTCATTACCTGAGCCACTTCACAGGCTCATAGTCAGAAGTCTTTGATGGGATTTTAAAATTAACTCAGTGGGAAAAGCAGAAACAAGGGCTAGAAGGAGAGAAATTAAGGTGTTAAGAACTGTTGATACTATTGACTAATTAGGAGTGCAGCTTGATGATATTATCCTGTTTATTAGCCATATAAATAAAGATATTTGGAGTGTTAGCAATTTTAGACGGCAACTTGCTGATTTGTGTGTTCTGTGGTACCTACCATGTAATATTATTCCTTTAACTTTACATTGTTACAGTATTATTAGCAGTGCCAATTCTAGCCATTTCAAAATAAAACAGCCTTCCCCCCGATATTCTTAAATTGTTAAAACATTGTGAAACTATAAATAAACACAGGAGTCCTTTTTTACCTGTCTTAAACCAAAATAAACTACATTTGCAAGCCTTGTTCCAAACCTGTGAACTTTTTGCTCTTCCCTGGAGTTTAGATTATTTAGCAATATAAAAGCAACAGCAGTGGGAGCTTTAGCAGAAATGGCTTTCCTAATGATTAACACTGCTGATATCACTAAGAGGGCTGAGCCTTATCTTAAGGCATGCCCTGCTTTATACTAAAGACAGTTGTCAATCTACTAATGACCAAACTATTTTTTTTAATAATTACTTGTTATCCAATATGTTGAGGTAACATGTTCTCCTGGTCAGGAAAACATCAGGTTCCAATTAAACCTCCCAAATTCCCCTCTAGCCTGGAAGTACATAGGGCTGCTGTGCCTTTGGAGATCTCCACAACTGCCCACATTTGCTGGAACTGTCCGAACTGAAGTAATTTCTCTGTCAGTGTACTCCAAGCACCTCAGTAGACGAAAGGATTAATTTACCAGGATTTCTGTAACAGTGGCAGCCCTGCAATGCCTCAGCTACTTTACAGAGCAAACAGAGGTTCCAGGGGTGCTCTTAGAGCCCATCATGTGCTGTGCACACGCAGCAAAAGCGTAGGCAGGTGGGGGTCTCAGCAAGTGCTCCAGCCCTCCGGCTGGGGAGAGCTTGACCTCTGGTACCAAGCCTCGCAGCCTGGAGGGCTCAGGCTGGGCTGACCATGCTCCAGTGTGATGCAAACAATGATGCCAAGCATAGCTGCTTCTAAGCCCCAGGAGGATGCTTGGGACCCCAGCTATGATCAGCCAGCAGTGCAGATGGAGAACACACAGGTAACAAATTCACAAACACACTAAAGTCTTTATTTCCTCTATTTCGCTTCTGATGGAGACAGAACTAAGTTTTCATGTGATAGCTCGTCCTAGTTCATTTGTGACAAAGTTCATAGTTCATTTCTGACTCTCTGCTCTTGGAAATAGAGCTCTGCCCAGTGCAAAGTGGATCTGCACACTGAGCCAAGAGCCTGCTTCCCAGCACTTGTGGCTGCTTGCCAGCCTTTTAGCTCCAGCCTGTAATAGTGATAGGTTTGAAATAGGCATTTAGATCCCAGCTGAGGGTGAGACTTCAGATGAGGTCTATTAAGCTGAGACCCATTGCTAGCTATTATCAAGCCTTTAGATTTTCCTGTATCAGAGCCAAACATTGATTAGATGGTTCATGTATCAGACTATACCTCAGTTACATCAGAAGAAACAAAGGTATTGGACTTTTGCCAGAAAATTTCAACTTCAATACCTGTAGTTACACAGGTGGAGTGCATGCTGAGATGCTATCCATCCACAGCTTCTACTGGTGGCAGAGGGACTTAAAGTGCTTGTTAACTTTAAAAATCAGACTAAAATTACTTAGGTGCTTTATCATGGATTTAGGTGCTTGCCTTTTCTTTAGGATGATGTATTAGCCTTTTCAAAAGGGGAATGAGAAACACTCCACTTGTCCTACTACATATAAAATACTCAGTTAATTAATAATAGAAATGGCTGTGAAGTAGAAGAAAGCCTCCTAGGCTAAAGTCCTGAAAGATTTGTCATGTAGTGTTAGCCATTTGTTCATAGCAAAGGCTAGAGTACAAAGTTGGCTGAACAATGAATGATATTGCTCTTGAAATGTATAGCAGAACTACTTTGCTCTTCTCTGCTGGAAAGTACACTTATCCCCAGACAACTGCAATTAGAGTTCGCAAAGACATACGGCTCACTTGGCATTCGATGGTCCTTTGTTTGGAGGCGCAGCTGTAGTTCTAAGAAATAAATCCCACAACATCAGGCGAGTCTAAAGTTTCTGTGTATGGCTTCCCCCAGAGGCAGTTCTCTTGTTAAATATTCAAGCACAGAGAATTCATGTTCTATCACGAATATAAACATTAACTATTATCATTACAGGAAGGAAACTGCAGTGATGGCTTTTCCCTTATCCTTTTTTTGCCTTGCCAAGACCTGTATCTCAGCCTCCAATGGAGGCAGCACTAGCTATTTCCAGTCCTTAGAGTCACTATTATGTGGTCCATTTAAGGACTTCAGTGCTTTTCTCTAAGAGAGGTGTTATGAGAACAACTGAAGTCCCGCAACTATGAGGTCTTTTGTTCTGTTGCAGAATGGTTTAGGATCCATCAAGGTGAATATAATCTAGATCCATTAGGTGAATATAATCTAGATTTTAGTGAGTCTGAATATTAGTCAACATAGCTTTATAGATGTTACTACTAGCTACCTGTGATTGTAATCCTGCTCCTCATCTTCTAGGCATGAGAGCAGGAAAAATTGTCCCTTTCATATCTGCATGAGAGAGAGTGGAACTCACATCATTCTTTCCCCCTTTTGGTCTTTGAAGTAGTTGTACCACTCGTCTGCCTTTTAGTCTTTCAGATGCCACAGAGGACACAAAAACATACATTGTTGGAGAGAATCATAAATATCATGGCAACTTCATACAAAGATAGTGGCACATTTCGGAAGAACCTGTGAGAGCAGTAAAATCTTTTTAACAGGTGCACCATCATTAGAAAGAAAAGAAAAAGCAGAAGGCAGGTGTTTTATTAATGATATGGCTTTGTATGTCTCCTTTGTAAAAATAATAACATGTATAAGATACATTCCCATACCCAGGAGAACATTAGGCAATTGTTCTCCTGCAGCAAGATGACTTTCATAATCTCATATACTCTCTATATATGCACTTACTTATGTTCTACATTAGTTCAAGAACATTGCTTGTATTGAGTGATTTAATCCTTGCTTTGGTGATGTCAAGGAGTCATACAGGTATAGCCTATTTGTTTAGACCTGGCACATTAACCTTAGTGCTTTTGTGTGTGTGTGCTTTTAAACCAGAGGCATTATTCTCTGGCCATAGCCCAGGTTAGCTCACTTGTATTATTTACAATCTTGGCATAATGAGAAAGCAAAAACATTTACAGGGATGATAGATCAGTTATCATTGGTAGGTATGACAACATACAGTCCTAAGTAGGTTTAATGTGGGCATAAAAGCTTAGTTCAGTTGCAGTTCTTATTAGTTCTTACTTTCTTTCAAAAATCTGCCTGCCAGCTGCTAGAGGTAGCTGAATCCAGTGGGGTGTTTTCAGTGCAGGCTGCAGTGGTTGCATGTTCCCAGGGCCAGGCGGTACTGCGTGTTCTCGATGGCATCAAGCGGCCAAGAGCTCCACTGAGGCAGAAAGGTGTGCCTGTACCAGCACCCAGACAAACACGTACAGTGCTCATAGGCATGATGGACCCAGTGACCCCCTCCTGTCCCTCCTGTCCTTCCTGTCCAGCCGTGGTCTCCCTGCCAGATGCTGGCACCCACCCCTGTGGGCTCCTCTGACCCACTGCCGCTCCAGCATCCCCTCCTGCTCCCCCCCACACAGACAGCACACCCAACCTCTGCAATGAGAAATAGGGTTTAATAAGAAGATCAAGTAGAGGGCTCAGTCAAGCAAGTGTGCCGACCCATATACACTTGACTGGCTGCTTTTGTCCCTTCCCCTCTCTTTTCCTATGCTTCCTATGTTCCTCCCTGATTCACCTTGATCCCTCCCTTTCACCACTTTAGGTCCTTTCCCTAGACATCTCATTGCACATTTCCACAATAACCTTAAAATATCTCAAAATAAATTTTATATAGTCCCAAAATTCTCTTCCACCTGCATCCCATAATAAGGCCCATAAGTCTTTAGGCAATCACCCTGTCAGTTTGCACAGCCAATTGGAGAGATTTTCTTCAGTTGGCTGATCTTGCCCAAGACTGATGGGATCTTTGGCCAAAGATCAGATGATTTATAGACTTCTTCCCAAAGACTCTTGCTGATTTTCTCCCACTTTCTGACTGGAGTCTTTTACACTCAAGAGAAAAACTCTGCTCTTTTGTCACATATGCTCAATATATAATGCTATTTGTTCACACTGAGATATGAATTTGCCATTGACTTCAGTCAAAGCTGACTCTAAAAGCTCTGGTTTATATATCTGCTTGTGGTAGTTGGCAATTTTAATGTCAGCACCTGCCTGTACTTACTAGAGGATTATTTTACGTGGAGAGTCCTAGAAATGAAAGTAATGTTAGAAAATAATGGGAATAGTTTTGTTTAAAAAAAAAAAAGTCATTTAACCTCAGAAAAATTAATTAGATACCTTTTAATTTAGAAATTGAAAAAAAAAATTGATGTTTTCCTTTCTTGTTCCTCATTTTTAAACAGTAAGCATGAGATGACTGGTTCACTTACTTTAATACACTTAACTTCTAAATCCAATCAATCATTAAACTTACAAAAGAACAACATCGGCTGGAGTTTTGTGTTAGTTTACTAACAAAAAATTATTAGGCTTACATTCTTCTGAGGACTAACTGTGGAAGATTAAATAGCAGGGATAGGGCAGGCTTCGAAATAAAGGTGTCAACAGAGTAGAGTAGCAAGGATTAAAGAGAGGTGAGAGTGAATGTCTTGAGTTAGCTGCCCCTGCACTGTGCATTTGGTCAGGCTCTGAGCACAGGCTGGGGACAAGGCCAAACACCTAAACAGCCACTGGAATCCCCCAATTTGTACTCACGCAGCTTCGTGCCTGAGTCAGCAAGCAGTGACTAGGAGCTGAGAGCCAGCCGAAAGCAGCGGGTGCCTGCCTGAGTCCTCCTTCCTGACAGCTCGGCCTGCCTGCACAAAGACAAAGGGCTTGGTTCCCTCCAGCCTGGGGATGGAGGCCAGCGAGATCACACAGCCAGAAGCTGTTTAAGATGCTTAACGCTTCACCTCCCAGCTCAGGTTTCCGTGTAACTTCCTTCCATTCCTCCGGTTAAGTACTGGAGAGCACACAAGCTTCCCCAGGAGGCTGTTTCATCTCTGAGTCGCAGCCCTTGATGCAGATTTCAAGCCTTGAGTTGCGGAAATGTATCCCAAGTTTAGGAATCTGCAGTGTTCTCAGTGAGTCCCAGGCAGAGTGTGATTTTAAAAGTTTCCTCTAGTTACAGCGTGCCAGGGGAGACCTGCTTGACAACTTATCAGCCATGTAATGTGAACATAGGCTGGACTACACTGATATAAGGAATCAATATAAATGAAAATAAAATCACTGTGGAAAAAATGTATACCATATATCCATCTACAACTGTAATTTTGAAGACTTTTTCCCTCCTATACATGCACAGTCTTTCTTTTAGTATTTTCAAACTCACTGGAAAAAACTAGAAAGGAAAAATAGGCATCCTTGAATAAAAAAAACGTTTCACATGTTCCTATACTACATAAAGAGCATGTGAATTTGAACTGAAGCAATTCTTTGAGCTCTACAAATCTGAAATAGTTAGGTTCATCTATGTTTGAATTTAGTGAAGTTTTGAACTGTATATATGCCTTTGCGAAACTCATAAATCATCGGTAGTCACACTTTCATCAGAGTCAACTTAACAGTGTTACCCCTGAACTCATAGATGTAAGAAACTTAAACTGAATGTATATACTAAATTGTACACAGAGTATCATTAAAGCTGGTGCAACATTATCTAGCTCTCTGCAGCAAAACAGGAATGATTTAAGCCTCAGATTTTGTCAGGAGTGTAGTATAGAAATTGAAAACATAAAGCCGTGATTTTTTTTTTTTGGTTGCTGTAATGATTGAGCAAGTGGAAATGAATGCTGTGAATGGGAAGTTTTAATTAACTGCTGTCAAGGTGAACATCTATCCTGTTAAAATTTCTATGGCTAGTCAGTTATTCAGTGAGGGCAAATTTTGTAATGTGACTGGAAAGATATTAAGTATCCTGAACTTCCTTTGAAGAGCCTCAGCACTTTGCAAGATTGGCTTTTCCATTTTTGGACATTTTGCATTAAAAGGGAACAGTGTATATTAAAGGGCAAAGGAACTATGGCAGAGAAAGCAAACAACCTTATAAACCATAGAAATTTTTGATATAAATTAATGAAAAACTGCATTTAGCAACAGAAAGCACTTTAAAAAAAATCCTCTCAGACAGTGATGTTTGTATTTTACAATGCATGGAAATTACATCTATCATGGAACATCACATAATCGTAGAGCTGATGCACCATGCGTTGCTTTATTTTATCATCCAGCATGGCTTTGAAAGGAAGATGTGATATTGAAGAGGAGGAAATCACAGAAGTTTGAATACAGGCCTGGATGTGAAGTACTTTCACTCTAAATCCTCTGGGATCTTTAATCACTTCATCTGCTCCCTCAACTGTAAATTAAAAACAACAGAAAAAGCCTTTTCTCCCTTCTGGTATGTTCTAAGGAATCAATATCTTCTGTTCACAAAGCACTTGAACATGTAAGAAGCTCAAATATTAAAGTGATGAGAAAAGTGTAGGAATTTATGTTGACCGAAACAGAACTGAACTTAGTAGACAAATCCACTGTGTCTATTAGAAAATCTTCTGCAGTACAGATGAGACACACTGTTGGTAATCTACCAGCATAACTATTTTCACATTAGCGTGTATGCTGATAACATATAGCACAAAAGGCACGTTCTTCTCTTCAAAGAAAATGACACTTGTTTTATTCAGAATAGTTTTCAGATTTAAGTGAGTTTTTATTCTTTTTTTTTCTTAATGTTACTCATGGTTTTCTCATATTTAGCATGTATACTATAATATCTTAGTCTTATTTTGTCTGTTAAAAGTAGGTCTTTATTGGTTAGACCTTTACAGTTTTGCTGACGCTTATGCTTTATGATTCTGACTGGGGAGTAAGACATCTTTCCTCAACATTATGCTACGTATGTTATCCAACAGCCACAAGAGAATATTCACAGTTCAACAGACACATCCTTATCTACTATGACTACAAAACAAGTCAGCCAGGGTCATTTAAGACTGTAGCTTCATAGATACGCTAATAAACAACAGGCGATCTTTGCAGTATCTTGTGCAGTTTTAATCATTTAAGGCAAGTAACTATTTCATAAGTCACAAGTTCAGCAAGATTTAACACTGTGGAAAAGGACTGATAATCATGTCATATAATGAATAAACCAAACACTAAGAGGCAGAGAAAACAACTCCCATGGTAAAATCACATAGGGTAATGCAAAAGCAGGCAAGGGAACTTAGTGACAGACCTTTAATATTTTAATGTAAAATAACACAAGAGTAAGAAATATCTAAGAATGCTGCTGAAGAGGTCCCTGGAGCAGGACAGAGCTTATTCTACTGCTCTTACTTTTCTAGTAGGGTCTAGGGAAACAAGTTGGGGAAATTTATGCCCAACAGTAAAAAGAGAGGCTCAAAAGCAGCTCTGGAAAATACGATTTCTACTGCTGCAAATGACTTTAAATTTTTTAGCCTGTGAGTTCTGGTCCTTACAGAGGAAGTGGATCAAGAGCTGACTAGTATGTAAGGGGAACCCCCACGGCCAAAGACAACTTGTAGATGTCTGTGGTCTTTCAGAAATGGGAAAAAGTTTTGAATACAGTAAGCTAGCTACAGGAGGCAGAGGCAATAGTCCTGTGTAATTCCTTTGCAAGGAAAGAAAAGGAGGAGAAAACAAAAAGAGCACAAATGGATCACTGTTCCCAAGAGGAGCCAAGAGACCTGCAGAGACAATTAAAAGGAAAGAGTATGTGCACCTTACGGTTCCTAGGGGACCAATACTGCAGAAGAAGCGGCATCCACCACCTACAAGGGCAGTAACACTTGTGGCAGTTGGGAAGCTGTAGAAGTGAGGAGCTCCGTGGACAGCAGCAACAAGGAGAGCAAATAATTTGTCCTTTGTGCTTCTGCCCAGCCTTCTTCCCTTTGGGGGTTACTTAAGACAGACCTAGTTGTTATGTTTCAAGTACAAAAAAAATCTGATTCATCATGGAATGTGCAGTCTCCCACTGTGTTTGCCAGTCTCTTAGAAACAGCTTTATTACAATCAGCTTGATAAATGAGGTATATTGGAAAATTTAGAAAAACTGCACTAAAAACATAGGTCTTCCAACCCTTGAAGGACTTTTCTGGCTTACCTGTGCATCAAAGAACCCTTGGTGCTGCTTATAGGAGAACACTTTTAAGGTGAAAAAAGATGACTTGTCATGCCTGTATCTGCATCCTTAACATGCATGCAAGGAAGTTTATGACAAGCACTGTTCTTCGACATCAGTAGGATGCTTTGATGAAGACTATTTGCTATTTACTGTTTGATGCAGGTTATAATTTAAATAAGTGTCATGGGATGATCTCAATTGGACTTAGACTCCCTGGAGATTTCATGTGTAATGGATGCGAAAGCATTTATTATCAAAAGTATAAATTCACCTGCTCAAGAAATTTACATTGATTTCAGTATAAAATAAATTTTAAATATAACACAGTTGCTACACTGCAATGCATTAAATTTTCTACACATAACATGGTAAGATTAGTTCTCCCATAACTGGTATCACATTGAGATTCGGCTTTAAATATTTACCTGTGATCAAAAGTTTCATAGTCTGATTAAAGCTTTTCATGTTCATTCTTAGCCCTGCAATGCTTTTTTTTTTTTTTTTCTCCAAGAAAAAAATGGTGAAACAGCCTCTGACCATTCTTGAACACTAGGGGCTTTTTTTCTTGTCTCATAATTGTTTGTTTTTCTTCTAAATTCTTTTTACTTTTTACATTTACAAGGCATTTGTTCTCAACAATGAAAGACAGCATTAAAATAGCCTAGCTTTTGATTAACTATTGTATGTCATTATACCTGACAATCTCAAACTGTGTGCACATTGTGAGGCTGCTGTTTTAGAAACGCAGAAACCATGAATGGCAGAAGAATAGCCTTGTGGTCAAGGTATTGAACTGGAAGAGAGAAGGCACTGAAGTAAGAACATCCTTGCCTCTGCATGTCTGCACGTTTTTCCCCTGTGCTCAGATGAGAACTGGGTACCTACCTTTTCCACGTACCTTTAAAGCTTTGCTCTGAAACATAACCAGAACTCAAACGTAAGAATTCAGGTCTTATTCTAAGAGGGATCTATGGCACAGTGCTGCGGGTTTTGGTCTGTAGACAAATTGCCATTCTTCATCACATTCTCTCTGCCTCTTAAATCTAGTAAGCAGAGTTGCTAAAGACCCTGTCTGTTATAATTTGGTTCAGCAGGAAGACTTGCTTCCTAAGGTGATGGATGAGTGATTCATCATCCATGTTGGTACAAGGTTTGAAGTTAAGTATATCAAAATAAGTGGTGTGCCAGTGCAGCCTTACTCCTTCTCTCTGAAAATATTCTATGTCATAGCACTGATGATCTAGGAATCTTCTGCTTTGTTTCTTTATTTTTCCACTCCATAAAGATATCTTTGGAGTGGCAGTGGATCTTATTTACTATGAGATTAGAAAGTACAGGAATATAGAATATTGCAGGATGGGAATTACACTTTGACATCTAAGATTTCATTCTTACCCCTATATTTTATCCTGGAAGCAAAGTTCATAAACACTTTTTAAAATATCTGAATATTATTGGTATCTTTGCTTATTCTTGGTTTAATACTCTGTAGGTTCTAGAGCTGCTTCTCACTCAATCTGTGCTCAGTTGTTCCTGTGGCTGACATTTACACAAAATAAAATACAATTTGCAGCAGCTAGCAGTAGTCCCTTCAAACTTGTGCTTGTGTCATTAAACGTTTCTCTTCTTTGTTTGTAAAATATAAAGATCTCCTCCTCTGTCCTTCACCAAGATAATCTCATACAATTTAATGAAGCTTAGCGCCTTATTTATTAGACAGATTGGTTGTAAGTATCATGACTATGCCACTACACTAGTGACTGTTCTTAATGGTATTTTGCAAGGTAGAAAATGAGAATAACGGTAGTCCAGACAGTTAAAGACATGCATTCTTCCTAAAAAATAATGCATTCGTGAAGCATTAGCTTCATAGTTAATGCTCTGAATTAAATTTTTTTTCTGAAATTAATTATGTGATATTCATTGATAATAATTAGAATCTTCTGGTACCCCTGATTGTCCTTCACCACATCATTTCATAGGTAAAATCATTAGGTACCTCAAAACCTTAATATCTGAGGGAGTCAGCAAATATTGCTAGGCATTTCACCCATTTTTTGGCCTCCCACTCGGTGTTTTGATATCAACACAGTCTTTTAGCCACTGTGTAAGAAGGATGAGTGAGAAATAATTGGAAGTATTCTTCTTGTGCCTTTAGGAGATCATTCTTCTGTTCCTTTAGTACAGCTTTTTGTCCATTATTGTACCTTGAGGGGCCTTCTCCAATGGCACCACTTAATCTGGCACAGGCTCTGTGTCATGTGAGAGGTAAAGCATAACGTAACTCATTCCTTGATGCTGGAATAATTTCTAAGGATCCAGTTCCTCCCACACAGGTACAGCAGGAACCATCCGCTCTTTTCACTGAGCCACATCAGTCCACTTGGGCTTCTTTTGCTCTCATTTTCCCTGTTCTCCCACTCCAGTTCGGAGCCCAACACTAACTCTAATGACATGCATTCCTCTGGAGGATACCAAGTGCTACTAATCACAGAACCTACCCAGTTCTGACCTCCTCTGAGCTCTCACTAGAGCCTATTGAGAATTTTGCCTTAATAGCAGAAGATACACATGAAGGCAAGGGCAGAAATGTGTCAGTTTAGATATGATGTAATTACAAAGATTTTTTGGATGGGACACAGATTTTCTGGTCAGAATAAGAAGACCCAATCCCTAATCATCAGACAGATTTTTTTCCTAATGCCACAAATTGTTGGAATAATGTAACTGGCTTCTCCCCCAGCTCCAGCTTTTCAACAGTACCTCATACTTTTAGCCCTTCTTTTTGTCGCTGCCCCTCTCTAATTTAATCTGAGTGTAGTCCTTTTTTACTTTAGAACAATTTCACCAATGTATCTACTGCAGATTCTCTCTGCAGGCAAGTCTGTGACCCTTTTCGGGGTGCCAGTCCCCATTCACGGTCCAGCTGAACCCTACACTGCTCCCTTTCTCCACTCTATTCCCAGGGCTTGTGCCTACTGTCAATACTGTTTCTTCCATGCCTTAAAGTTCCTGTACACTCATTTATCTGATAGCATAATTCCTTCCTCCAAATTTTCTACACTTTGAGGAAACAACCTCAGTTAAGTTCTAGATTGGACAGTATGGGAAATGAACAATCCTATTTTCCCTGCTCCTGGGATTTCCAAAGAGGGTTTGTTCTGGACAAAAGTGAGGTTAAGAAATGATTTTGAGGCTGCATACAGCCATCTTTGGGTAGAACTTTGTTTACCAATTATTTTTTAAGATTATGCATTTTCACAACAGCCTAAGAGAAGCTTTATGAAAATCAAACTAACACAAAGTCACATGTCTGGTACAAAGGCAACTTTCCTTTGTAAAAAAATCTGTAATTTCAATGTCAAACAACTCTTTGTGGCATTTCTAAAAGCTAACACTTTAGCTAAATTTTAATTTTAATTCTATATGCATTTTCTGCAGTGTATGTCAGTAAGTTTCTGGCAGTTGAGGAACCTAGTTTTTTATGCTTTGTTAGTGAGCAAAAGATGGAGCTATATTTTAAAGTCAATATTAAATTCTTTATACATTATATTTCCCTCAAGTGTTTCTTCTTTTACAACTGTTTTTATTTTTAAAAGTGTTATTGGTCTTCAATGTTGAGGGATAGCCGTAACAATATTTGTAATTATTTCTCATTGTGAGTTTCATTCTGTATATTTTATGAAATATAAACTTGCTTTTTTTTCATGATGAAAGACCCAGGGTTATTATTTTATAAGGCATGCAAGATGTTACTGAAAAGATGTTTTGATATTTTAACAGAAGAGAGGTATGGTTTTCCTTCTGCTCTGGATTACTATGTAAAGGGAATCATCATAGTGAAATATCACACCTCTGAGGTTACAATCATGCCATAAAAAAAGAAGTGCTGTGGAATATTGAGTATCATAACCACTGGCAATACTAAAAAAACCCAACCAAACAAACAAATAAGTAAATAAATGAAATAAGCTCTAAGCCTACCAAAAGGAATTCTTATACATTAAATCTAACAGAAAATGCTATGTTTTTAACAAACAATTTTTTTCAATACTGTAAGAGGCTTGGGGACTGGCTACCTCTGATTATTCTCTGCCTCTGGTTTCCTTTTTTATTTTCTTTTATTGGGGTTTAACTGCAAAATCTGCTTCATTCTTATTACCAAAAAAGTGGGTATCATTTACTTAGCTGTTCTTGTTTGTTCCGAATACAGGACTGCAAACCATATCCTTTACCTTCATCCCCATATCCAGCCCTTCTTCACTCAGCCAATGACCCTCTTGCTGGCTCTGTTGGCTACAACTTTTGTTTCTTTGCACAATATCTCTTTGACTCTGTACCTCATGCTGACTCTCTCATCTCACCTTGCATTTCTCCCTTCTACATTCTACTTTGTTCAAATGGAAAAGGTAGAAAGCTATTTAATTTTCTTTTTTGTTCTTTGCGTGTGCATGTTCTTTCAAGTCATATATGATGGTTAGAGCCTTTTATTACCTCACGCACACTTGCCTGATCTTTGTTTTCTTATAATGCTTGCTGACATTTCAATATCCATCCCAAAGAAAACTAAACAACCTTATTATACACATAACTAAACATGGGACTATGCTAATATTTGGAATCTATGTTGCATTTTGAACTTCAGCCCAGATCAGAGTTCATATTTGCTTTGTGCTCACTGTATGCAGATATAAATCCATTGGAAGTACAGTTTTTTAGGTAAATCTCTTAGCAACTGGGATAGAAACTTTGGGACACATGGCAAAGACCCAAATATGTACCCCACAGAAGGTAGACTGATTTGGGCCATGCTGGCAGTAACCATGATAGGCCTCTTTAAAGGACTCTTGTGGAACCTCCACAAAGACCATTGGGATGGCTTTCTAAAGAATTTTAAAATTACAGGTGATATTTCATTTGTCAGTCTTGAATATAAAGCAAATGTCTGCTGTGACACCACAAATAGCCCCTGAGTCAGTCTGTAGTATGTCTGTATAAAACAGCCAGGGCAGGTGAGAGAAGTCTCTCCAGGCTTTATCCAGAAGTGCCTCCAGCATAGATCCAGAGGGAAAGCCAAAAGTATGTGACCAGGGCACAGTGGTACGTCCACAGCCTCCAGCGATTTATCGCTCAGGGACTTCTTGAGCCAGAGACAATATCTTCATATTTAACAGTCCTCAGTGGATGTTTCCTCCCTGAATGTGCTCTGTTATTTTTGAACCTGTGTACATTTACTATACAAAATGTCCCACAGAGATTTCATAGCTATCCATCACACTGTATGAGGAAGCATGTCCTTGCTTTGCTTTGATTCTGCCTCTTGCTGGTTTATTTGATGTCCATTAACTTGTGTATTGGAAGAGACAGTGAGCAGGTCCCTACTCACCTTCTCAATGTCTTTCATGATGTTGTGACCCTCTGCTGTATTCCCCTCAAGTTGCTTTTTTCCAGCCTGAATTGTTCTGGTCCTGGTCTTAATAAATTCAATGGCTTCTTACACAGAAGTAATTCCATAACTTTAGAGATGCCTCTTTTTTTTTCTGCACTTTCCCAGCTCTGCTATGTCCTCGGGGAAACAAAACAATATTCAAGATATAGGGCACAGAGGTGTAATTTTTTTGTGTGTTTTTCTAGTTTTCCAATAATTCCTAAACTTCCATTTTATTTTTTTTAGTGGCTACTGAGGACTGAAATGACATTTTCATAGTTCTGTCTACTACATTTCAAGGTCTTACTTCTTATAGGGTTTGTTTTTTTTTTCCCCTGTTGAACATTATATCCCTTTTCATGGAATTTCACCTGCCATTTTATCATTTTTGCTATTGGCATTCATCTTTTCCACTCTGAAGGTATCAGTATCATTAGAAAACTTTTTCACCTACCTTTTACAAACTCTGTGCACTGTAGATATTGACTAAACCATGGTTTTGGTTTTTAATTCAGTCAGATGAAACCTGCCTTTAAAATGTATAACTCTGAAATAAGCAATGAGTAAGTCCACACATTGTGTTCTCCTAAAACTGCACTGAATTGTAATGCAAAATAAAATCATGCACAGAACTTAATGTTTGAGAATTTGTTTAAACAAAGTAGTACCTCAAGGTTCAGTTTTCCTTCTTGCTACCTGTTCAAGAAAATGTCATGAAAGGAAAAAAAATCTGGAAAGATCCATCAGCGTCTACAAGTAAATAACAGTTCTGTACTGTTGAAAAAAGCTCAGTGAATGAGATTTTAAAATCTGTTTTGAGAATAACTCCAGATTGCCTAAAAGAAACACATCTGGGATTCCCATAGGCACTCGACCTCTTGGGATTCAAAGATTTTGTGTCACGTATTTGTCTAGATTTAGAGCTAGATACTCATTATTATATGAACTGTCAATAAAGAATACAGAAAGTGTCCAAGACCCACGGATAAGTATAATCATTACCTAGTTATTTTCACAATCATTACCTAGTTATTTTCACATGGATATGTGGCTTGTGACGATGAGAATGACTGGACTGGCGGCACTCATCAGTAAGTCAAGTCACTTCTGAATTAGAACAGACCTTGTACTCTCCAGAATTAAGAAAGAAATGCTTTTGTAAGCATCAGTGAAAAAATAGAATAATTATATAAGGTTTGCTGTAGTTTTTGCGGAAGTTTTCTTATTGACCACAGTGATATAATATGTCATGAACACTGTTCACAAACATATTTTTAGAATAGCTTTTTCAAGTAAAACTCTTGAAATTTGTTATTGGCAGTGAATATGAATGTAATTGATAAATATGGCTGATAAAGAAACAGCAAAAATGTGCCATAACATTATTCTTACTCATTATATAAGTCACTGAATAGTGGTTTCTTATCTTTATCATTCAGTTCAACGTGAATTCATTGCCTACATTATTATTTTCGAGACTACTTTAGAGAACTATTAAGAATGTTCAGAAACATGAATGATTTAAACTTTGGAAGTCTGTTCTTGTTTGTGACTGATGATGTAATACTAAAGGAGATATCAGTCTGTACAGTTTGAGGGAAGAAAATAAGAGTGAATATTTGCCCAATTCATATACTGCATGATACAACAAGATAGACTGTAGCTAAACTGTCTCATTTTCTCTTAAAGATTGCACAAGGGGCTTCAGTTTTCTTTATTTATGAAAGGATTCTAGAATTACAGGTGATATTTCATTTGACATTCTTGAATATACAGCAAGACTGAAGCATTTCTCTACAAGATAATTTATTTCTATATTCTGTCATTAAAAAGATCTGAAATTGTTATTAGCAGTTTAGTATACTAGTATACTAGTAAAGTCTATCTAGCTGCTGTATTACATGTTTGAATCTTTTTTTTTTTTTTTTTTTTTTTTAAATCTTAAAATTAGGACCATCTGAACTTATAGGTACTGGTGTTTATGAAAAATAAGTTCACTGTATGATAAACTATAATAAATAAATGATTACAAATTCTCTGGTCATATGTCATTCTAAAAATATATCCTGCCCAAGGAAAAAAGTCTAATATATTTAATTCTGTGAAATAATCTTTATTGCAAACCTTCACATTTTTATCTCAGAAAGCTAAATTACATTAATCCAATTCACTCACTTTTTCTGAAAAATGTTTACTTCTGTAAGTCTGCTAAGCATTGTTGATGGGCTGATACTTGCCAAAAGACTGACCATAGCCTGAATTCAGAAAAATATTGTACTTTGAGATATTTGGTAGAGAGTGTTTATTATTCAGGGATTCTGTATCAGAAAAGTAGTACATTTCTTGGCATTCTCATTCTAGACTTCCACCAACTTGTGGAATTTCTTTGTCTATTTGCATTTAAATGCAGCAGTAGAAAAATATTTTCCTGAGTATACAAGCTTGGAAGAATTTCAGAAACCTGATAAATATTGATTTTGTTAAGGTGAAGTTCTAAACCTTTGCCAAGGTTGGACCAGATGATCCCTGAGGTCCCTTCCAACCTGGTATTCTATGATTCTATGATAAATTCCAGTTGTATCTGTAGAGAGCTTTATGAATTATTTTAGGAAAAATAAGTATCAGCTTTATTGAAATCATTATCATGAATGTATTTTGAAGATTATGATAACTGAAAGCAGCAGAAATATTTATCTGAGAGAAAAACACAATCAATGTCAAGAAAAATAACATGCATTTCTCTAAAATGCTCCTTTAAAAAATATTTATCACTTTTTCATTGTCAACTTTTCCCTCAAATGGGGAAAAAGAAGGGGAGGAATATGCTACCCCTCTAAAAATATGTGTATTTGAGATCATTCCTTTATCGATCTCTGGACAAATCTGTTCAAATTCCTTTGGTAAGTGATTTTTTAGGAGGCTTGCTCCTTCCCAAACCCTATGATGTACAAGCTTTTAGACAGAGCTTTTAGGCTAATGATATTGATTTCACTCCATTGATTGAACCTGCCCAAATGATACGTTCTCCACCCTGTTATAAACACATCTTCTTGGAGGAGAAATCATAGTTAAATTTTAATAAAGAAATGCCTGAGACAGAAAGAACTGAACTTAAATTTGTAATTTTTTTCTTGTTGAGCTGCCTAAAGCTGTTATCTCCTTTAATTTTTCACCTGACTAACAAACAGCTTTTATCTCATATACATAAGCACACTAGACTATTTCCTCATATGGATATTCTTTCTTCTGTACATAGACAAATTGATTTCTCAGTATCTTATTGCAAAAATTTACTCTGAGGTCACAGTGAATGAACTCAGATTCCGTGTGGTTCAGTGGAAATTAAAAAAAGAAAATTTTGTTTCAAGAAGTATACTTTCAGAAAGATACTGCAGCTGGTAGTCGAATGTATGATTATGAAGCTAGTTTGTGGGCTCAGGAAGCTGGATAAATAACACACATGAGGATGTTACAGTTGGATCAAATCTTTTTACCCCAGGTGTTTTCCTGTATCTTGTCTCCAACAGTGGACAGATGTAGATATCTAAGAAAGGGGTTCAAGAAACAGTACCAGACTGTTTATGCTGCTGCAGCTAGACTGATACTAAACTTTAAGACTGGTTAACTAAAGCTGGCATGACTTCACTGCAAAGTCAAACCAGACACTGCAATCTAAAACTTCTCCAGCAAAACAAACTTCCCATATCTCACGATTGTCTACTACAATGGAGTTCTTGGTGTTGCTCTCCAAAGCATTTCAAGATTAAAGCCTTATTTTTAAAAGCAAGCATTTACTCACGGGAGTTCAGCCTTCATTTTTCTAGATGCATTAAGCCTGAAAAATTTGTGCCTACAAAATGAACTTCAAGCACAGCACAGTCTGCTTCCAGGAACCCACTCTGTATATAAAGTCGTATGATTAGTATCTGATTCAAAGCCCAATTCCAATTAAAAGCTTCAGGTCACAATTGCACCTTCAAGGTCACTGTGCCAGGAGCAGCAAATTCCAATGGTAATGGTTGGTGTGTGTTTAAAGTTGCAGGAATTAATATCTATTTAGTCTTCTTTATCTGCTGGCACTGAAGGTGGCTGCAATCTCTGTAGTAGAAACATAGAACTGAACCTAAATGTTCTTAATTCATATAAACAGATTGCTCTTTTTTAATCTTTGTTTTCTAATTAATTAATAGAAATCTTTCATGGATTTGTTTTGAAAGGGCATTATAAATGTAAATTTTGGAAGGCTAGGTTTCTTACACCTTTAGAAAGCAGTCAGACCTGTGAAACTTTGAAATCACAGAGAAACCAGCAGAGCAGATATATAAATTTTCTTTCTCCTTGTGTCTCTGAAAGCTATTTTGATTGTTGTTGGTTTTGTTTTTTGTTTTTTTTTTTTTTTTTAAATATGCTCTGGAATTGAGGGCGAATCTTTCAACAGAGCAAAATGTTCCCTAGGGTTAAACTGAAGAGAATACTTGGGGGGGAGGGGATGATGGGCAAACAGTCAGCTGTATGCCCTTCACAGAGATACAAAACCTCTCCTTGATTACTTTATTGGGTTAACATTTTGCAGACAGAGCGAGCTACCTGCAGAAGAGAGGGTCTCTCCTGTATTGCAGGGACTCCAGGGTAAATAAAGACTTGGTGACCTTCAGAAAGACACCGTAAGCCATAAAGATTAACAACAGCTTGAAACAGTGGCAAGTCTACAGGAGTAAAAAGTTGTATGAAACAGATCATAACTTTCTGAAGAACAGCATCCTGTTCAGCGACTGAAAAGTATTTGAAGCCCTACAGGAGCAGACAAATGATCTTCATAGGTTCCTGCTGCTCAAGGCTATCTCTTATGAGTTATTGCATATCACAGGCCCTTAAGTCACACTTTGCTATTTCTCTGTTGAACATCCATAACTTGAACTTGACTAAAACATGACTTGGATAAAACATGTTTTCTAGGAAGATATTCCAGGAAAGCATCTAATCTTGTTTTGTTCCACTGGTTAGACATGGAAGAAGTTGCAGCAGTGGTGGGAAGGGCAGGCAGCGCAGCTCTTCAGCTGCAGCTGTATTTTTAATGCAGGATCAGTTGCTGTACCTTACTGTGCTAACACAAAGGAGGGAGTGGAAAAGACTTTCTGGTAAATCCATGCCTGGTTAATCACTGTCATTGCTAAGAAGATCTTTGATTTTCAGTTTGATTTTGTGTGGCTTCATATGCCAGCCATATGCTTTTCTGAGTAATATTAAATACCCATTAGCGCTCAATGTGTCATTAGAGATAGTTAAACTTTTTTTTTTTTTTTTTAAAATGCTGGCTAACCAGGCAGAATGTTTCACTGTATATTTTTTCTGTAGTCTTCCTAATTGTTTTTCTTCTTTTTTTTTTTTTTTTGTGAAATTACCCTAAACCCTTTTTTTTTTATATAGTTGTGAAAACCCAAACTAAGTACAGCATTATAGCATGTCTTTACAGTGCTATGTGTGAAAGTTAATATCCTATTTATATTCACTGCTCCCCTGTACATCCAAGGATAACCTCAGATGCAGCACTGCTATAGAAGTAACTCACGACTTTCTCGCCTCATTCAGTATGTTTCCTGTGCTTTTTTGGCAATGCTTAGGTTTTCTGTGACTCAAGACTCTTTCTGTAGGTATAGTCAACACCACCGTTACCCCAAGAAATATTAGTGCCTGAAGAGCCAGTGTGCTGATTTTGCACAGCCATATCCTTGAAAACATAGTTTGCAGTTCTCATTTTCTGATATGTAACTTTGTAGTTAACTGCTTTTAAGACCCGTTTAATGGATTGAACCAGCCTAGTATTTTATCTTGCTCTGGAGTGATTGGTGTTGCTCATTAAGCTTGTAGTAGTACTAGATGTAGCACTGACCCATAGAAATATTTTCATTTGACGAAGTTTTCTTACCGACAATCAGTTTGAAGCTTTCAGTCAGCCATTTATTAGCCTCTTCTATGTTTATTGCATTGGGTTAATGATAAGGTTTCATCAGACTATACAACAGCACTAAATCATGTATTGTGCAAGAAGTGTTATCTGCACAAAGCTACCCATATTGGCCAAATTTTAACTTCCTCAAGGGATGTCAGCATGGTTTGATACAGGTATTTACATAATAGCCTTGTCTTTAACCACATTCTCATCTGTTCTAAGTCATTTGGGAGAGTGTCAACTTTTGAATAGTATCACCATCTGCCATGTTTCAGTCCCCTCAGCCTCACTTTCCTGTACCTTACCTGAGGATGGATGGAAACAGTTTCTTGCACCTTTCTTCCAGCAGATCTGTTTTTCTTCTCTGTGAACTTATTTAAAAAGTGGTTAACAACTGATCTAAACATCTCCCTAGTCCTTTTAACAGTAAGTGCAGATGTGCTTCCCCAGAATTCACATTATATCTCACCTATATGCCTTACCCAAAACCAAACCCACCAAATACTTCTGGTTTATCAGTCATTATTAGAAATTCACAAAATTTTGCTAACTGGAATTAAGATAAACTGTAAAATGTTTTCAGATGAGACTTCACTCCAAAGTCTTGTGAAGTAAATATACTCTTTCCATTCACTGCTTGTCAGGGTCTAAGGTAAACATCCAGACTACAGACACTATCAATTAAATGGGAAAATCATTCCTGATCTTTAACACGTCTAGTGTTTAAAAATGTGCCTGGAAATGTCTGCCTTTGTTCCCAGGTACTGAGGATTCAGTGCTCCTAAATGCACTGAGCACATCTGGGTAGGACTGCATGAGCGGTGTCCCACTAAGTTGTTAACGAAAATGAGACTGCTGTCATGAGACCACCCCTAGAGAACAATGTTTTGAATAAATAAATGTGTTCTGAGGCAATACTATCATATTCTTTGTCTTCTATAATCTATCCTGCCCATGATGGTGAGACAAATAGCAGCTTCTGTCATTTAATGACACATTTATAAACCACACTCAATTTGCAAAGTTAGAATTTGGAAATTATAACATTTATTGTAGTAGCAACTTTTCATGGGTTTTAGGAGACAGATTTTGTTCAGTTTCAGCTTTCTGAAAAATTGATTGCTGGGAACAAAACTGTCTTTGTTTAGTATCTTGTCTTGCTTCCAATGAAGTTAAGATTTGTCATTGTTCAATAGCAGTAGTGGTGATCTTACATTTAAAGAGTCAAAAACTACTTAGAGGAAAGGTTGAGGAATATATTTTCCATTTGTTAAGAAGGATACTCTAACCATCTCCAAAATATCTAGACACAGGAAAATATGCCAAGAGAAACCTTCTGCAAATTGTAAATGCTCTTCAGTTTTCCATGTATATGATCTGTATCCCAAACGGAAGGGATTTAAATTATGATCTGGATAAGATGTTGTGAACAGACCAACCAAAACAGAGTTTTATCTCTGAGGTAAATGGACTGAAACAGATGGAAGAGAGAAAAGAGAACTTTCCTAGAGGCACAATGTTTCTGTCACCAGCTGTTACTGGGAGATAATGTGCAATGACAAGTGATGTATAGGAGGAAACCCAAATGCCTATAGTCTTTTCCTGTGGCCTACAAGAGCAGCAGATTCTCTTACACCTTTATCTTGTTTAAGGGAAGGACTCAGATTTACATTGGCCACTCACATGGCAATTCTTTCACAAGTGTATCCAACAAAAAACCTGGAAATAAATGTTTCTCAAGTCAGCTTAATTGTAGTTTGTCAAAGTTTTATAGGTAATTAATACTTTATAGAAACATGAACAAACCATATTCCTCTTTTGCTCTTACAGTTTTTGGTCTTTTCTTCGTAATTTGAATATTGTAATACAAAAGTATGGTAATTATAGCAATTTGTGGTAATTTTTATACATGTATTAAAATAAGACTTTTTTTGATGTCTCAGTAATGTTGTAGTAACAAATATTAAAAAAGCAGACTACAATAAGATCTTGGTACATCTGCCTTAAGTGTTTAAGACAATTCAAAGTACTTATTAATTTACCATGCTGTGAAAACTAGGAGTGCTGTGGCTTCCTTAGGTTTGAGTTCTTTAAACAGTTAAATCAAGAACAAAAGTTCTTCAGCTTCTTGAAGAGTCGTGTATGTTCTAAAGCTCTCTGTCAGTGTCAGGTTTTCAAAAGGTATTTAGACAGGTGATAGCTTAAAATTCAGATCTGTATGTTTCAGGAGTGCTTAAGAGTTATGACTATCCCTGGCTGAAAATCCAGATATCCATCTAATTATTCAAGCACCTGAATATTTCTAATGTCTGACCAACAGTGCTGGAAGGAAAGATTTCCCAGATCTGGAAACTCCTACAGTGAGCAAGATGAAATTCTAAACCTTTTCTTAGGTTGGGGATGAAAGTATTTCTTAGGCTAACAAGGCAAACTCATGTTCTGTCCCTTGCTCTACTTACAAGAAAAGAAAACTCCTTAAAGTAAGCTAGAAGCCTCAAATCCACAAAGAGAAAGTTCTGTGCTTAGGACTCTTCCTATGTGATAAAATACCATCTCATCCAAGCCCTAAGAAATCTTTCTTAAAGTGGCACCCATCTCAAGTGGGGCAACATTTATTTTAATACTTATTAAAAGAGACAGTTATGAATTTCCTAACCAGAGATATAAAAAGATGGGGAGAAGGAGAGATGGATGCAAAAAAGAAATAAAAGTACCCTAGCATCCATCTGCATTTCAGCTGGGTTTCTTAGGAAGCCACCAGGTTCCATCATCCTCGTGAGGCCCTCCGATTATTACCCACTGCTGGTTATACAGGTGGGCAGTGACGAGATTGCAGAGAGAAGTCCTAGGCCAATGAAGAGGGACTTCAGGGCACTGGGGCGATTGCTCGCAGGATCGGGAGCACAGGTTGTGTTTTCCTCTATCCCGTCAGTGGCAGCAAGGAACACTGAAAGGAATGGGAAAACTCACCTGATTAACAGGTGGCTCAGAGGCTGGTGCCATCGCTGGAATTTTGGGTTCTTCGATCACAGGGAGGTCTACACGGCACCGGGCCTGCTGGCGGCTGATGGAGATCGGCTGTCTCCAAGGGGGAAAAGGATTCTCGCCCAAGAGTTGGCGGGACTCATTGAGAGGGCTTTAAACTAGGTTTGAAGGGGGAAGGGGATATAAACAGGCCCGCTAGTAAGGAGCCCAGGGGCGGCATGGCAACATTGGGGGCAAAATCGACAGCCCAGCTTAAGTGCATGTACAGCAATGCACGTAGCATGGGCAACAAACAGGAGGAGCTGGAGGCCCTTGTGCAACAGGATGGCTATGACATAGTCGCCATCACGGAAACGTGGTGGGACGACTCTCATGACTGGAGTGCTGCACTGGAGGGCTATAAGCTCTTCAGAAGGGATAGGCAGGGTAGGAGAGGCGGTGGGGTGGCTCTGTATGTTAGGGAGTGTTTCGACTGCATAGAGCTTGACAGTGGTGATGACAAGGTGGAATGCTTATGGATAAGGATGAGGGGGAAGGCTGGAAAGGCGGATGTCCTGTTGGGAGTCTGCTATAGACCACCCAACCAGGAGGTAGAGGTAGATGAGGCATTCTATAAGCGGCTGGCAGAAGTGTTGCAATCGCTAGCCCTTGTTCTCATGGGGGACTTCAACTTGCCAGACATCTGCTGGAAATACCACACAGCAGAGAGGCAGCAGTCTTGGAAGTTCCTAGAGCATGTGGGGGATAACTTTCTAATGCAGCTGGTAAGCGAGCCTACCAGGGGAGGTGCCCCGCTTGACCTGCTGTTTACCAACAGAGAAGGGCTTGTGGGAAATGTCGAGGTCGGAGGCCGTCTCGGGCTTAGCGACCACGACATGATAAAGTTCTCAATTTTGGGTGATGCTAAGCGGAGGGGCACCAAAACTATTACCATGGACTTCCGGAGGGCAGACTTTGCCCTCTTCAGGACCCTGGTTGGGAAAGTCCCTTGGGAGGCGGTCCTGAAGGGCAAAGGGGTCCAGGAAGGCTGGGCCCTCTTCAAGAAGGAAGTCTTAAGGGCGCAGGAGCGGGCTGTCCCCGTGTGTCGTAAGACCAACCGGAGGGGAAATCGACCGGCCTGGCTGAATAGGGAGCTTTTGCGGGGACTCAGGGAAAAAAGGAGAGTCTACCGCCTTTGGCAGAAGGGGCGGGCAGCTCAGGAGGAGTACAGGGATCTTGTTAGGTCCTGCAGGGAGGAAATTAGAAAGGCAAAAGCCCAGCTAGAACTCAATCTGGCCAGTGCGGTAAAAGACAATAAAAAATGCTTTTATAAGTACATCAGCAATAAAAGGAGAGCCAAGGAGGATCTCCATTCTTTGCTGGATGTGGGGGGGAACATTGTCACCGAGGACAAGGAAAAGGCTGAAGTACTTAACGCCTTCTTTGCCTCTGTGTTCAACAGCCAGACCGGTCATCCCCAGGGTACTCAGGCCCCTGAGCTAGAGGATAGGGATAGGGACCAGAATGGAGCCCTCATAGTCCAGGAGGAAGCAGTTAATGACCTGCTATGCCACCTGGATGCTCACAAGTCTATGGGGCCGGATGGGATCCACCCAAGAGTACTGAGGGAGCTGGCAGAGGAGCTTGCCAAGCCACTTTCCATCATCTATCAACAGTCCTGGTTAACAGGGGAGGTCCCTGATGACTGGAGGCTTGCCAATGTGACGCCCATCTACAAGAAGGGCCGGAAGGAGGACCCGGGGAACTACAGGCCTGTCAGCCTGACCTCGGTGCCGGGGAAGATTATGGAGAGGTTCACCTTGAGCGAACTCCACAGGCAAGTACAGGTCAACCAGGGGATCAGGCCCAGCCAGCATGGGTTCACAAAAAGCAGGTCCTGCTTGACCAACCTGATCTCCTTCTATGACCTAGTGACCCGCCTGGTAGATGATGGAAAGGCTGTGGATGTCATCTACCTCGACTTTAGCAAAGCTTTTGACACCGTCTCGCATAATATCCTCCTTGGGAAGCTGGCAGCTCACGGCTTAGACAGGCATACTCTTCGCTGGGTAAAGAACTGGTTGGGTGGCCGAGCCCAGAGAGTAGTGATAAATGGTGTTAAGTCCAGTTGGCGGCCGGTCACGAGCGGTGTTCCCCAGGGCTCTGTTTTAGGGCCAGTCTTGTTCAATATCTTTATCAATGATCTGGATGAGGGGATCGAGTGCACCCTCAGTAAGTTTGCAGACGACACCAAATTGGGTGGGAGTGTCGATCTGCTCGAGGGTAGGATGGCCCTGCAGAGGGACCTGGACAGACTGGATCGATGGGCCGTGGCCAACTGTATGAGGTTCAACAAGGCCAAGTGCCGGGTCCTGCACTTCGGTCACAACAACCCCATGCAACGCTACAGGCTTGGGGAGGAGTGGCTGGAAAGCTGCCTGGCCGAAAAGGACCTGGGGGTGTTAGTAGATAGCCGGCTGAACATGAGCCAGCAGTGTGCCCAGGTGGCCAAGAAGGCCAACAGCATCCTGGCTTGTATCAGGAATGCTGTGGCCAGCAGGAGCAGGGACGTGATTGTCCCCCTGTACTCGGCGCTGGTGAGGCCGCACCTGGAATACTGTGTCCAGTTTTGGGCCCCTCACTACAAGAAAGACATTGAGGTGCTGGAGCGTGTTCAGAGGCGGGCAACGAAGCTGGTGAAGGGTCTGGAGAACAAGTCTTATGAGGAGCGGCTGAGGGAACTGGGGTTGTTTAGCCTGGAAAAGAGGAGGCTGAGGGGAGACCTTATCGCTCTCTACAACTACCTGAAAGGAGGTTATAGTGAGGTGGGTGTTGGTCTCTTCTCCCAAGTAGCTAGCGATAGGACAAGAGGAAATGGGCTTAAGCTGCGCCAGGGGAGGTTTAGACTGGAAATTAGGAAAAATTTCTTTACGGAAAGGGTGGTCAGGCATTGGAACAGGCTGCCCAGAGAGGTGGTGGAGTCACCATCCCTGGAGGCGTTTAAAAAACGGGTAGATGTGGCACTTCGGGATATGGTTTAGTCTGGCCTACCCTTGATTAGTCTAGAGTGGGCTTGGTAGTGTAGGTTAATGGTTGGACTGGATGATCTTAAAGGTCTTTTCCAACCTAGATGATTCTATGATTCTATGATTCTATCTACTGAGTTTTACCCGTTTACCTTTGGTTATATTAGTGCATACGTAATGACTAGAAACACTTGAGCCAGACTATATCATCAGCTGGGCACATGGAGCTCATACAGTGAGTGCAGTAGCTTGCTTGACTGACAGCTTGACTGAGGCAGGCAAGAGCGCAATCTGTGCAACTCTGTCCAGCGGCAGAGGGATGCTCATGTCAACTTTTTACCTCTCATAAATTAATCCAGGATGTAGCTGAGGAATACTCAGTGAAAAAATTATGTACCTGGGATTTTTGAGAGCAAGCATGTTGTGGTTCTTCACCTCAGGCAGGCGTTCAGCTCAAAAACATGCATTAGGAAAAATAAGGGTCCGTGGAAGGGACAGCAAATGGGATTGTTTCCTTATTTCTTTGTACTTTCATGTTTCACTGAACATGGGCACTGCATGGTTTCACTAATAGCACTTAAGCACTATATTAATTATGAAACAGCTGCTCATTATGCTAATGAGGAAAGTATTCATGACTTTTTTTTAAAATCAACTGTAATTTTCTTCTGTTGATACAAAAGCTGCTGGTAAAGAGCAGTGAAGAGACCTGACTTGACAGATTCCTAGCAAACTGACCATGGGTTCAAGCCTAAGAAAGCACCTTAAGCCACTGCAAATGCTATGGCAGTTTCCTTTTTAGAACGTTTTCTTTAATTTGAAGAAGCATGTTAATGCAATTATGCTCTGTATTAGTCATTAGAAAAGTTCTCGGCAATCCCTTTTGTCTAACTCCTTGTGTAAACTGTGGGATGAATGGATAAGGGCCACATTTATAGTCGTGCTCCCTGGGATCCTCGGGATCAGAGAAATCCATGTTTAACATCCTTAGCTAATTGGGAAGAGAAACTTTGCATCTTATCTGCCAGTTGCACAGGTTTCCTTGGCCGTGGAAAGTAAAGAGGCACAGAAATGCTGACCATACTAGGTATTAGCATTACATCCTATTCTTCCCTTATTGCTTTTTAATCCTGTGCTGGAGATCGATGAAAGTTCAGGGTGTTTTAAGAAGTTGATTTATTTATGTAAAACCTGAAAAGGCAGATATCAGTAGTTCCAGGCAATTTTCAGAGATTTACACTAGTCTCTTTGATAACGAATATTTATGGAACACCAAAAATATTTTAAGCAGCACTTTGGGATACTATGAGTAAATTTTAAACAAAACTAGTCTGTTGCATTTCTAGTACTGACTTCCTCACTGTCTGCCTGAGACCTGTGGGTGTGCTATTTTCTCTTTATTGTTTCATTCTTGAGGGGAAAAAAAAAAAAAAAAAATCTGGTTGTCAGTCAGCAACATTTCGAAACTTAAACTACCACAACAAAACATGAACATATGTGAACTGCAGTTTGCACAACAGAAGAGTATGCATCGCATACCACCAATGAAAATATCTTGGCTGTACATGCCAACATAGTACAACTCACTTGCTCCACTCTTCAAAATCTTCAGTGCACAAAACTAACAACTATTTGTTCACCCCAGCACCCAACTTACTCAAATATTATTTCTGAAGATATAGCTATTAAAAATATGATACTATACCAAGAACTCAAAATTACAATATACATAAATCACATAACACTTAGGGAAATCACAGCTTTTCTTCATTCACTTCCTCTGCTTACTTATGCTGTGTCTAAATGGCAAATAGATGACTTGTTCCACTGGATTTCATCCAGAACTCTGACAGAACAAAGGAAAGCTGTGAGGACGTTTTTTATTGGGATTTTTAATTATTTTTTAAGTCTGTTTTCAAGAATCACAGTGTTTTCTAAGAGCTGTAACTCAAAGAAATTGCTAGAGGTAGCTCTAATATGTTGTTTGTGTTCATAGACACAGGAAATTCTGATTTTCCACTTGAATAAAGTGACAGTAAAATTCCAAAATTAAGCTTTCTATCAATAAAAAAATCCTTATTTCCCTTATGTCTGCATTTATTCTACATGCAGAATGTTATATCTACCTAGCTAATATCATATCTTTTCTTTTAGGTTTAGATATTCAGGTCACATTCTGGCTCTTATAAATGATCGATAAATTTGTGGTGAGTTTGCATAAGTATTTTTTTCAAATGAATTCAGTCCTTGACTGAGATATTTTAATTGCTATAATTTGAATAACTAATTCCAAGTTCTGAAAATGACTTGAAAGTAGCATGTGATTAACTGCTGTTAATGAAGCCATTACCTGATTCAGTAACTTTTCATGCTTGGAACTGATTATCTCTAAATGCAAATCAAATTGATTTGAATTGTCAATTTTTTTCCCGGATTTACAGTGTATTTTTTTAATGTTCTGCAACTACTGTTATGCAACATGCTTTGCTATTTTTATTCTACTGGCAATTCTATAAGTTTATATGCCTAATATGAACTCAGAAAAACTCTCCTCCAAACAAGTAGAGTCTATATTCACATGCAAATTCTTCTTTGCTCAAAAAATTTAGCCAAAAAGAAAATGAAAATAATTTTTAGTGAAATGGGAGTTAGTGACAGTGCTAACAGTTAGTGACATTCTTCACACAGTCTATACCAAAGTGCAACAAAGATCCCAGGGGCAGGATACAAAATTATTGATGAAGGAAGTTTATGGTATTGTGGGATTCATTTGTTTAGTTTAAACAACTGCTGTTTTATTTTCATCACTTCTGGACTACTTTTAGTTCTAATGTAAAGAATGTTAAGATATAGAAGTGATGGAACTGTGCACAGAACACTGATAATTTTGGAACTAGAGGGATCTTTACCCAATAAAACATAAAAATTTAAGCAGGTTAATTTTATGTTATCTGTTCTTATTATGTATCCTGCAATATCCCTCGCTCAGATCATCCTGCTGTCCTGTCAAGCTTTCTACAACCAGTTATTGATGGACAGAGCTGTCTCAAAAGAATTCTTAATTTAAATGGGCAAGACAAAAAGGACTGGGAAAAGGAAAGGAAAGGTGTATTTGTGGGAGGAAGGGTGGGAAGCATTGCTTTTTTTTACAAGTTGCTTAGGGGTGTTGAGCAGCAGCTATCATATGTATATGATATTTTTTAAAAAAATTTGAAGTCACTAAATGACTGGACTCTAGGTTTTCCTCCATTTTCTAGCTGTGTTAATTGTCTCCAGTTTTGGTGTCTCACTGCTCACCATGGTGATTTATTTGGCTTTGCGTTTTCTTGTTTTATTCCCCAGAGTTTTCTGCTCCATACCGACAGTGCCACCAGTGGCTTGACTCCTGCCTGCTGTCATTCTCCTCCTGGGGAGGGAAAGGGGGGCTACAGGGGTCAGTCACCACCCCAGAACATTTGTTGTTTGTTTGGCAGGTCCTGGTAAGACCCATTTTCTAAACCACAGTAAGGAAGGTATCATATGCACAATTTTTTCCAGGTATGTTTCCTCTCTGCTCAGAGAACCAGCAGCTGTAAGGAAAGCCTCTGCTACACGGTGTGGTACCTTCCCCTCCCTTTCTTGGGAACTTATCAGCTCTCATCTGACATATTTAGGCTAATCCAGTTTAAAAAATAATTTTCCTTAATCTGATTTGCCCTAATAACTTGTGCTCCTTTAAAGCCATTTGAAGATAAAGTATGAATTAAGTATACGACTCCATTTTAGATTAAGAAATTTCAAAACCACGCTTTTAATTCAAAAGTAAACAAGCTATATTTGAAATCTAAACAAGCTGAATGGTAAAATATATACATTAGAATAATGCTAGATAGTACAAAAACTTAATAAAATCCTCTATGTTTCACACTTCATGGAGATCAGGACTGTTTCATACCCACGGCCACCCACCCACCCACACCTGCACATGCATGCACACACACAAATCTACGTTCAGCCTACTACCTCTGTACCTTTCTGGTTTCTTTGAGTGCAAGAAAGAGTATTTTCAATAACTGGAAATATATATCCCAATTTCCCCAGCAGACTGAGTTGTTCCTGATTCCAGGAGGCTTATGCCAAACGTCACTCAGGATGGGAGGGAGTCCTCACCAACTAACGAAAAAGCACTCCAACATGAAAAGTCTCCTCTTGCATTTGGGATCACTTCTGCCTTTACAAGACCAAAGGTGTATATGTTTCTAATGATCTGGCATTTATCATTAAATTTTAACTTGAGTAAAAAAGCAAAGCTCCTAAGAATAAAAATAGCTGTTAGAGTCACTGGTTTGCTGGACAGTTTTGCACAGAACTTTCCAAATGCTGCTTAGTCCTGACTAAGCAAAACAACAAGAACAATAAAAAATGTACTTGGCATTTTACTACTTGTATTTGTTTTATCCAATCCACTTCTGAAGGTTAAGAATGGATTAGAATGAAAAGAAAGTCGAGAGTACTAAACGTGTACAGTCTGGAGAAGGGTTGCAGAACAGAAAGTCCCTCTAAAAAGTGATATTAAGGGGACAGAGTAATTTTATACCAAGAAGTGGTTAAAAAAGAATATCCAAGCAGTACAAAAACTGTCCTACATACTGTGAAGGAGCTTTTATTAGACATTTTAAACACGAGACATTCCTAAGTGAGAAACATTCACTGGAAATACTTAACAGTTGATGTAACAGGAACAACAGGCAAGTGACAATGAAAATATCCTGCATGATTTGGTTGGGTTCAGTCTATCTATGGAAAAAAAATTCCACCAATTCTAATTATCAGAAACACAGGTAAGATTACATGTTTGGGCACATGAAATGTTTTGTCCTTCATAACAAGGATGAAATTATTCAAAAGAGAACACCTCCCTGAGATAGCTGGGGATATCTGGCAACAGCTTCTTTCATGGAAACCTGGTATTTTCGTTCTCAGTTTGGCATATAAAATATAATGATGGACCTACCTAAAATGGTGATTAGCTTACCTTTTATTTTATATGCAGGTTTTTATCAATATGCACCAAGAATAAAAGCAGAAAGAGAGAAGGAAAACCAGTTTTGAAAAGGAGATGACAGGTTTGTGAACACAAAGAATGAAAAACCATACACAGAAGCAAAATTAATTCTAGCAATATTAATGACAGAAACCAGTAAACAGTTATTATCTCCATTGTGCAAAGAGAATACCAGTATTAGCATTGTTGAAATAATATATCACATCAGGGCAGTTTCATCAGAGGGGAAGAAAATCATCATGACATTATGTGGGCTTTGCAAATGAACAACCTACAGAGTTTCTGTGACAATCATAGCACTCAGGGACATTGCTAACTTTTCTACATCTACTGACACTAATCATGAAAGATTGTTACAGGGGAAGATATTCAGGAATAAAGATAATTATGCTGGAGAGACCTGTGCCGTCCATAAAATGAGATGGGCAAGCCTATCTCAGGTGCTGAGCTGTACAGATATTCTGTAACATACCCAATATGAATTACACAAGATGAAGTGGAAATCAAACCATATCTCCTCATGATTACATTTATGAAGAAGATCTAATGTTTTCTCCTAAAATGATTTCCAATTATGCAGATAAACTTCTGCATAAACTTCTGCATCATACCTCTCTAAATAAAGTGTAACTTTATAAGAAATAAATCAATTACTTTTTAGTTTCATATACCTGTCATCTCACATTCAACCTAGAGTGGAGGCATCACTTTCACTAGGATGAGCTAAAGTTTTGCCAAAATGAAGGAGAAAAAAAAAAATCTGCTCTTTTAATAATTTACAGGAGGGAGCTATGCTGTATGGTCTGCAAATTATGCAAATATTTTAGATGAACATGCTGGTTATGAGATATACGAATATTTCTTGGGTAATGGTTTTACTACTTACCATTGCCACAAGACAGCAAAATGAGTAAGTGATGGTTCAGTATACTAAGATACCCATCCAGTAAAATGATTCAGAATAAATGATGTCAAATGTGGTTTGGTATCATGATATATGTTTCCTTGACAAATCCATATCTTTATGTTCTTGCTTGGTGTACAGTCAGACATCCCAGAACTCTCAGAGCTCTTTAATACAGGATCTCCTTTTGCCAGCTTTACTTATATTACTATGTTCTGGTTATAATGGAACCCTTTAATATTAAAGTATTATGCAATGAGAATAAGGCTGGAAGAGCTTAGGCAATGCCTTCAGGTTCATTCAGAAAACTAGTCAGTGACCTTCTTCCAAAGTTAGTAAATTCTAAGAATGTGTATCTTTCCTGGATAATAAGAACTGCCCAAGCTGGCTAAGATTAGCCAGCAGCACGGTGCACAGTGCACTTGTTATTTTTGAAAAAAGAAGTGTACTAGAGGCCTTCACAAAGAACACACTGAAAAAAGACAATATAAACCTTGCTATAAGTCCATGTTAAATAGCTGTTAATATTTGCTTGTCTACTACATTCGATTTCAGTTAGACTGTATAGTTTCTGGACTTGCAAGCTGCTTGCTGCTTGCAAAGCATTAGCATGAGCTAATCCTTCTCATACGGAGCAAGTAGTCAGTATAACACATAAACAGCTAATAAATGCAAGAGCAGGGCAAGATGACTGTGTTTGTTTAAATTAGCACTGTATCAATCACTAACTCATGACAAGGTTCAAAATAGTTAATATTTTTCCAAAGCAAATTTTATGTGCATAAAATAACTTGGCGCTCTAAAACCAGACTTCTCAGGGATCATATCTGGTTTACCACTAATGATACATAAAAAAATAGGTGATTTACAGAAGGCAAGCTCACTGAGAGCTGAATCACCTGAATGCATGTGTATGTTTTTTCTAGGTGTGTGCTGTGGAGGAGTCATGATCATATCTTTTGATGCGAAAACAGAGATGATTGGAAAGTGACAGATATTGTACCTGTTTGTCTCATCTGTCCCCTTGGGTCAGCACTGAATTTCTCTTTTAGTGGCATTCTAGAAAATCCATCATTTTATAATAGCACTGTTCACATAGTAGATCCCCTGCATTTGAAGTGTTATTAATATATAAATACTTTCACAACATAAACCTTCATAGGACTGCATACTGGGTCTTTAAACACCCTTTGCTGAAAATGCAAGCATCCTCTGAGTCTCGCATGCACAGTTATCACCTTATACAACAATATTACAATACAGCAAGAAGTTAAAATCATGCAGTAGAGTTTTCAGGAAGTTCACATGAAATATGTACACCTTTTCTAGCTTCACCCACCTTTTCTCCTTTTCTTAAGCCCCAACCTTTTCTGAATCCAAACTCACAGTTTTGAAAGTGTCCTTCATCTTATCCCATTTTTTGGGTAATTGCAAGATAGGGATGTTAACAGCTGGAGTGACTCTCTGTGGCTTGAAACAAAAAGACTTCAGCAGTGTTAAACGTGAAATTACATTTTGGAACCTATATGCTCTCTGGGTCATAATACTCAATTAAATTTGCTCCCTTGAGTATGAAAGGGGTGAAAGGCTCTGATTTTTGGAAATCTGGTGAGGTATGCTACAATTTAATGACTACAGTAAGAAATGGAAGGTATTCCCATTCTGCTCTATGGTAAATTCTGGGACCTAGGGTAACTATTTAAATTCTGTAAACTCTGAAACCTAGGATAACTAGTTAAAGTGTGAGAGTTTAAGTCCATTTTTTTTTCCTTTAATGATTATATTAAAATACAAAATACATATCTGTAAGCTTATTTATGAGGTCCTAAACTCCACAGAAGAGTAATTGGCAAATCATATGGTCCTTTTCATACATGAGAGTTGATTAGGTGATCTAATAGTCTTTTCCAACCTTCAGATCTATGAATATATGAATAATTTTGTACTTTATAGAGATAGCAAAGTCTAACTCATTAACATTATTGGGGCCAAATGAGAACACCAGTATAGACAGTGAGAGAGAAATACAATCCAGGATCTCAGACAATTTAAACTGCTGTTGACTAATTCAGGACACTGGTCTCTCAGGGACACTGGTGCCAGGTAACCCAGAAGTCTCTGTCTGGGTCTATTTGTGTAATAGAATAGATATAATCAAAGAAGTAACTCAAGACTTATAGTGGGAGAACTGAGAGGAAAATATGTCCCTTTCTATAAGTGGGAACACAGTTAGGTGAATAATTCATAACAAATCATTTATTTATTTATCATATTTTATCACTTTTTCTGTGCAAGATTTGTCCATATACAGGTTGTTATTTTCTCCAATGTGTTCATTATTCACTGTACTATTTCTCTGAGCATTTTGCTCTGAAGATTGTCTGTTAGAAGTTTATTACAAGCATTCATTATTCAAAATGTGTGCTGTTCATCTTGGAAATGTGTCACCTAGTATATTTTTGTTTCTTTGCTTGCTGATCGGTTGAGCATAATTCTTAGATTTCCAGTGTGAACCGTGAATTGGAAACTTGCTTTCCATGCTTACTATTAAATATAATTTATAAGTTGCTGTGTTGATAAATAAACTCAATTCTTATAAGATCTCAAACAAATATGTGCAGCTATTTTATGTTCTTTAAAGTATGTGATATATTCTTACTGGATATTTTTAGAAGTTAGCATTTGCAAAACCCATTATCATGGTTTTTTTTCTGATCTAGCTTCATCTTGAAGTCGCAATTGAAATGCAAACAGCTCTAGGGAAAGTCAGTCATTTGTCAGAGATGCTCCGCAACAGTTGAGACAAAAGGAGAGACTGTTATAATGGTGTATTCTTCATATAACTAGAACATTGCTAAAGCACTTTCACCATTTACTTGATATAATTCATCACTTAAGCTACATATCTGTGAAGACATTCTATTTACAATGTGACAAACTCTGTGTTCTTCAAGTTTATTTATAGAAATGTTTGCCCAATTTTAATGTTAATTTGTTGACATCACTTGGCAAATTGTCAGTAATAGAGAATATGATACGCATTGCTCATTTGACTTGGTGTTTTGTCTCTGATCCTGGCCAACACGAGTTTTCTGAAGGTGAAGGAAGCCTGCATGAGCAAACACATGATAAACAATCCTTTAAACTCTATCCCTTCCTACTCCCTAATAGACACTGTTCAGTGCTAAAGCCTGATTTTCCTTACATATATGAAATTTAGGTTAATACAAGCTCTGACTAAAACTTCTGAAGGCAATTCTGAAATTTTCAACAGCTGGCAGAGAAAGAGACCGTAAGACTTCATGGAATACAAGTCAGTCAAGGAGAAACATCACCGCAACCTATGCTGGTAGAGTTTAGTAATCACCAGAATTAAATGTTTTGCTTTAGTTTTCTTTCATGAAATTCTTCCAAAATGTTTTCTTATGGAACTGCTTGTTTTCAATATTTTTGCTCTGCCATATCTATCAACATTTTAACAATGCCTTTTTGTTAATTACATAAATGATGTCCCAACCTCCAGTTAACTCAAAAGTTTTCTCATTCCAAGTATTTTTCTGAAGTCATACTCCTTGACTGCACATGCCAGGTTGTTCCCTCAACATTTAGTCAGTGTCATTTCCTCCTCCATGCTGCTTGATTTCAACAGGGAGTCAGGAAATGCATTCAATTGGTGGCCTCTCTCATCTTATTTCTGAGTGCTCCAAATTTTTTTTCCCAACTTACAGAGTGGTCACTAGGTGTGAAACTGGGCTTTCTGGCAAAGTATGAAAAACTAGTTCTGTGATCAGATGCAATTAATCTACATTATGTGGTCTTTGCAGGTCAAACAATTAAAATTGGGATAACTGCATCTCCTATGGCATACTATTTTTATTAATGTGCAGCAGTACTGGATATAATCTTTGATTTCTTGCATAGTTTAAAGTTAATTTTGTGCAAATGATGTATAAAATGGCTGATGGCTTTGACTATGTTTGTGTGTGGCAACTGCTTCTTGTGGGCATCTGCTTGATCTTTCTTTTAAGGCGGTTAAAAATACAAGTGAGTCTTTCTATGCCCAGTCATTGTAAACCTAGGGATGGAATTCTCTGAGCAAGAAGCTGCTATTAATAGTATTTGTGAATCAGCACAAAAAGGCTTTGTCTGTCATGGCATATTCTATTACTATGCTTATCATCCCCAGTAGCAAAACGGAATGAGGGAATATTCCTGGTTTAGTGAAAAATCAGTTGTCATTCCCTGTGGCATGTTGTTTATAGATGTTTTTGAAGAGTTTGGGAGAATCCGGCTTTATCTTCAAAGTCACTGAAGTTCCTGGTGAATGTGCATATACTTATCAGTACACACCTGAGTCATCTCATTGCAAGCAGTTGCATAAATTATGTGCATAGAGGTTTCCTGGGTAGAGCTAACTGTAGTTATTTTATAACAGGAAGAAATTAGTTGCACAGTAACAGTAACATCCTGGAGCAATGCATCAACTTCAGAAAGTCAGTTCAGCATAAACCCCATTTCTCTGAGTCATCTCAGTTGTGAACACAGGCTGTCAGAAGAAGTGGAAAGAACTGAAAAATTGGTCATCATATGAAAAATATTTAACATATTGAAGAAAAAATGTGTATTCTAAACCCTTTATATTCTGTATGAAATCTATACCTTCAATGTAAGTGTATTACATGAGTATCTAATTCTAATTAACCTTGCCAAATGGAATTCATTCAGATGAAAAATTGTGTAATTTTAAGTGGTTTTTCAGACTGTATCCAGGAAACCACTTAATGCAGACTGATGTATCTATGTAGAAAAACTGAAAAACTGGAGGAACTTGACACATGGAGAAAACTGAGAAGGAAAAAAATTGGCTTTTAGCTGAGATTTGAAGAAAAAGAGAGCTAACAAACTGGAGAGCAGGTTTTGTTTCTTCATATCCTCTTTCCCTCTTTTCTTCTACACAAACTTTCTACCTCGTTGCACCATCGTAATCTTTCTCCCATCTGCACTGTTGCTCTGATCTTAATGTTTTCAAGCTGGAGCCCCCCGTGGCTGGGGGCCTGATCCAGGGGCTGATGAAGTCCCTGTGAACTGCAGCCAATCCCAGCTACCTGCTCCTGCAGGAAGAAGCAGCCATTGGGCTCAGCACTACTAGAAGCCCCTGGGCATCCACAGAGACTGCTCGTGTTGTGCTGGGCAAGGCGATTATGCCTCAATGAATTAATTACACAGGAGGTTAGCTCAGTGCTTGATGCTTAGTACAGAAAGGGGGTGTCCTGCCCTTCCTGTTGATTTTATTTGGGATTAGGGTTGCTCTACGGGGTTGAACATACCTCTCCATGTGCCACATTGTGCAATTCTTTTGTGTATTCTTTTGTCTAAGGAGCAAAAGACCACCTTCAACTGTGTAAGGTTCAGGGCTAAAAGCGTTATTACTATTTTCATAAACAGCAATAACAAGCTTCCAATGAAACAGGTTATATCTTGTGGCTAATAAAAATACAAAATTGTTCTAGGATCCCAAGTTTTCTCACTGGCTTGGCTGAGCTACCATAGGATTTTAGTGGATGACACCCTCTTTGATAACACTCTCTACTCAGATCTTTTTTTCCTCTTTAATCCTCGGGTTTCAAACTCTGCAGCTCTTTTTTACTCTGCTGCCCAGTCTCCCACATCTCATTTGCTGTGATTCTTCACATCCCTTATGCAGTTTCTGCCCCCACCATCACTCTATTGTTAAGCTGCAGTTGCTGGCTCTGCCTTTCCTGCCGGTCGCCTCTGTGAAGTCCTTCCCTTTCAAGCGTCACTTTCAGCACTCTCTCCATCACTAGGAGCTGTTTTTTTTCCCCCTCCAGTGTCTCTTTTGCTCTTAGTGAAGTTGCTTCTTTCATCCCTGTTATCTGGTCAGCTCCCCACTTGGAAGAGCCATCTCAGTTCTCACTCCTGCCAAAGCCCTTTGAAGGAATGAGCTCAAACAATGATCTGTGCTCTGCTATTATGCCCACCTCTCCCTGAAACAAAGAGCTGCTTTCCTTCTCCCTGTACATTGATTTTATCCAGAGAACATTTCTCTCGCCTTCCGCTGACTGACCTGATGCCCACCACTCACCACCCCAACTGTCCCACCTATCAGTTTCAAGGGCACACAGCCATGGTTTCACCAGCTGTGATGTGAACTTAGATAAAACTGCTTAGATGTTTATGAAAAAGTGTTAGTAACTATCACTTAATGATCTCTGTAGCTTGCTAAACAGCAGGAGATAATTTTTCTTTAATTTGTGTCAAATGTTTTCATAATACAGAATAAAACATAGCAACAGGTAAAACCATGGCGAGATCACACCAGAAAACAGATGCTTAGTTCAAGACTTGCTTCTGAGGCAGAGGTATTGTTTGCTTTAAACTAAATCAGCATGAAAAGGCATTTTATGTCTCTCTAGAAAATTCATATAACATATTCCTTTAAGCTCTTATGAAACAGCTTAAGCCTGGAATAAAATGTCATGAGTCTTAATCAGAAGTAGACTAAGTTTTGCATCAGGAAAAGTAACGTTAAGTCTTAGTTTAATAGATGTTTACAGCTCTGCTTTTCAAGAAGACTATTTTGTGGGTTTATGTGCTTACAATATTTCTGTGGAGTATTTACTATATTTAATTTATTTCTCTTAAAACATCAATACCTCTATCAGCCACAACTAAAAATCTACAGCTAATTTCTAATTTCTTAATTATAAAATATTATATATAGTTTCAGTAACGAACAATATCATGCGAGTGCAAATGTGACATCTGAAGTATTGATAGTCACACTTCAAAGCTATCCAAAAGTTTCAAAGAACATCCAAATTACTTTGATCTGGAAACTGTGTTAAAAACCTCACAGCCAAAAATCTTTCCCCTATTCTTCCACAGAAGAGAACTGAAAATGTGAGTCTCTTAAGCAGATCTCTACTGCTTTTCTTAACTAAAAGAAAATGTTATGTGGACACCTGGGGTGTATTTATATTCTTTTAAGTTCACAAATCCTTAAAAAACCTTTGCACTGGGATTACAGCTGTCAAGAGTAAGAAAATTCTGCTGCATACATGAATGAGAGATTTTGACTTTTAGGCTTTTTTCTGAATTGAATTGGAAATGAGAAATTTGAAACACTTCAGTAAGAAAGGATTTTTTAAGTTAATGGACAGAAATGTTTTGTTTCAACAGCACTAAGATTTCTTATTCTTTCACCTTTTTATTTTATATATTAAATCATGCAAAAATATTTCAACTTGTAAGAGAAAATTTTTCAAAATTATATTATATTGTGAAAATGTAACATTAGAGTATCCTGCTAATGCCAGAAATATATTCTTGTTTAAAAGTGTATTTTAGCAAAATATGTGTATTTGCAAAGCATTTTGCTTCCACAGAAAGCACCTTCTAAAGGGGAATTTGTTAGTCTTATGTTTTCCTTTTTTTCAATTTGAACATTTCTCCAGATTTGAAAAGATACTTAAACAAGACTTTAGACTAGTCACAAAAGGCAATTTAACATTAAAAAAAGCAGGAGCAGTGTAACTTCATATTCTTCCTTGCAAAGATCAAACTAATGTAAGTCAGGGTTCTGGATATAATAAAGTATATGACAGGGCTAAATCCTAATGGCTACCTGCATAGGTATTCTTCTTGGACAAAAACACCAGTGTTGCTCAAGATGTGCTTACAAGCAAAGGGTTTTTTTTTCAGAGGTTGCGTGCAGAATTATAATCGTGTCATGAGTAGAGAGCCCATAAGCATTATATTGAAAAAAAAATTAATAAAGAAAATCTGAAAGATTTGAAAAGTGCAAGTGAGATTGCAGTATTTTTCTCTCTCCAGAAGTACTTTTTTTTTTATTTACTCAGACTAAAGCCAGTAATGCTAAACTTCCTTTATTGTGTTAATTGTATCTACATTCAGAACACATTCCTTTGTAGGGAACTTGCTCTGCTAAATAAGAATAAATTTTTCATTTGGTCATAAACAGAACAGAAAGGGCAGAAAAACCCCTTTTCAAATTAAAACCAACTTAAATTCCCCAAATGTATTATGATGTAGTTAAATATTTGATAGAAAATGCAACAACTGGGTGTCAGGTTGTTTTAGCGTATTGTTTGTGAGATACCTACATTTCTTCCCAGTAAGTCTGAATATGTGTTTAGGTTCTTAGTCTAACACTTTTTAGTAAAACTATGAATGAATGATGAAGCATTTCTGAGTACAAATCATAATTAGATTATTCAAGTCAAACAACGTTGATTCAAAAATTTTGGAGACATTGCTTTTGTTTTTAAATGAGTTTGTTTAAAAGAATTAAGAATGTATCCTACTTTTTAATAAAGAAAATACTAATTTTAGGACATACCCTGGCACCTTTGAATCATTTTCTCTCCAAACCCCTACTTTTCCAGTTTTATAAAACTCAAGAGTTACATTATTGGCTTTTTGTATTCATGTTAACAGCCAGATTTTTTTTTTTTTTGTCTAAATTACTTACATATTTGTATATTGACTTATTATTAAAAAAATATTTCACATCCTAAACTTTGATACGTTCCATGTTTTCAGAAAGTATTGGTGTGTGAATCAGACAGAAGTGATTAGGTCATGCTGTTTTCTTTTCTACAGGCTGCTGCCTTTAATTGTATCCATACTATTTCCTAATGCAATATTCAAGCAAATACTTGGCTAAAAGGAGTGGGAATGGTTAAGCCATGCATCATACCAGTACATAATTATATGAAGTCTTGCTGAGAAGTTGGGAAAGTCTTTGATAAAGATGATGGGAAGAGTTGCTTGGAACATAATATGTATCCAATGACACTGTTGAAGTGAGACTTTACCTGCTGTGTGATAAATTTACTTAACAGAGCTGCCTGGAGCCTGAAACCAGGCTGGGTGTGAGGGCCTGGACAGGGAGAGTTGGGGATGGCTAAACAGGGTCTCTGGGGACACTGTCCTGAGAGGAAGTCTGGGGGGGTGAGGGGAAGAACAGGGGAATATGCAAGGGGGAAGGGAGAAGGAATGGTAGAAGAGGTGGGACAAAGGCCATATCCTCCACTGCAGCCATCAGGGACAGGTCCTGGGCCCTCACTTAGATCAGTTGTGCCAAGGAGCTGAGGGAACTGCAAAGGGGGAGAGCAAGGAGACCTCTTCCCTTGACTATAGCCCCCTACGTCCCACCAGTTCCTCCTTCAGCACTCAGTTTCACTCACACTTCAATTTTCCTTAGGTAATTTTCCCACCATGTCAGAGGTGTTCTCTGGGTTCTGGACAGCCCATCAGGTAATGACCGAATATGAAGAAGCTGTGCCACATGAGCCTGCTCACGGTGCTAATTCTGTCCCTCCCATGTAGCACTCACTACTTAGGAAAACCTTCAGTCAGTTTTATTGCACCATATGTGTGGACAATGCAAGACAGACATAGATGCAAACTGTTGCTTTTGCTGCTCAGAACCTACAATCACTGCAAGAAACAGCACCAGTTTATTTGTGAATGGTATGGTTTGATGTCCTTGCACTTTGCTAAGGTATAGTCTTGCAAAATAGCTTGGTAACGACCTATCACCGCCAATTTGACACAATAGTATATAAGTAATTTCTATATGTATTATAGAAACTGCAGTATGAACTGCCAATACCTTACACTAAAGACTATCAATTCATGATCATTGGGCTGGGTTTTCTTTTCTTTCCATTTGCTTCATAGGCTTTCAGCAGTGTCTGAATGCTGTGTGTGTCACAGGGACAGCAGGCAACAGTGGGCAACCCAGGGAAGGTGTCAACTGCAGATTGATTCCCAGGTCATCAAGAATGACCCCTCTTATTCCAAGCATCTAAAAGAAATGACCTGTGGAGCTGGACAGAGACCAAATCCCTTTTTTTTTTCAGGCTGGGATCAATGCCTAACTTAGCTGGATGCTTTCATGAACAGCAGGAAATGATGAGTAGAGTGCCTGCAAGCATTGTGAGACATGGTACCTCTTATGGACGAACTGTATTAGAAATGATGAGAAAATGATTGGAGCTCTGTTACAGTTTACTGATTCCCATGGTGGAGGGAGAGAATGTAAGTCCTATACCTTCTGTAACAAAGCTTTCTGAGGTAGACATGGCCTTACCACAAAAAATGAAGTGTGTTATTAGAGTTAATAATATGGGGAAGCATAGGTTATATAAACATTCCAAGCCTTTGATCACAGCCACATATTGGGATGTGCTAGTTATCTGTACAGCATACCATGGCTGTCTTGGAGGAGAAGCTGCCCCAAAAGCCACAATTTTAATCTCAGCCACAAATGGTGGTTGTAGTCTCACATAAATTTGCAGTTTGTAGCTGTTTGTAAAAATGCCTGCCTTGGAGTGGCATGCTTGTGCTAGCAGGTCTGAGTCTAACTTTGCATCTCTCTGAAAAAAGTTAAACAGCAGTAAAACCTTGCTCAAATGAGGAAACACAGCAGAGAGGTATCCTCACAAGAGTGCTATGAGAAATACGAGAAAGAATAATAATAATAATAATAAAGCAGGTATCATTTGTGGGTTTTTTTCCACAGTCTGACACAGAACCTTACCTAGAGGGAAAACCTTCTGTCACTAATAAAACTAAACACTGGTAATTTCTGTGACATGGAAACACCTCTGAGTATTTGTGCATCTGAGACAGTCTTTGGTGTCTTTGGATTTATTTGCAATTCTTTCTTTCTCTGTCTCTTCCTAGTCTCTGGAACACAAAAATAAGTGTGCTTGGCACAACATTTGTCATGACTTTTAGCTATTTTTTTTTATGATTGCAGCCATTCAGGGTTTCTTTTCCCCTTTGCCTCAACTTTTCTATCATAATGAATAACTTTTCTGTGTAGCACCATGTAAACAGGTTGTAAAAAGGCTCTGAATTTACACAAGTAGTATATTCTCTGTATCGCATGGTTTTATACATCCATACTTCAATATCTGTAATATCACAGTGAATGTTATATTCTGAAGCATCCAGTTACTTACCAAAGTAATTTTAGAAAGGTTTTGCAAAAGTGTTCTGTACATTCTATATCATCATTGATTGTAAAGGTGACCCAAAACATACCTCTGTTATCCCTATTATAATCCCTATTATAATACTTTTCCAATTGACTGAGTGATTTCATGCTACTTAGTGGCATCCTGTTGCTTTCAGAAGAATAAGCTTCAAAAAGTATGTCTCACCTCTGCCAAGAATAGGGTGCAGGGAAAAAGATGATTCCTGCACAGCGCATGACTCAAAATACTGTGACACAGCCTACGAGGAAAGAGTTAAGCCAAAAGCCAAGAAAAGAAAGAGCTGAAAATGAGCCTGACTTTAAGGAACAGACAAACACGAAGGTAGTCTTTTCACACAGATGGAGTGGAAAAAAACCCCACTGTTGTTTTTCACAGGACAGGAAAATAAATTCTGAGGAAGTAAGGTTATTTGATGGGCTAGGGGTCCTGTGGAAAAGACTGAGAAGAGATAGAACCTTTTTGTAGATGAAAGGAGACTATGTTACACAGACTTATTTCCAACATTTCTGGGAAAGAGATTTTATAGGAGGGAGGGTCCAACATGTCCTGCTGAATGAAAAATGCAAAATGAACTTGGGTGCACTGCATGCAGTGGTGCAAACACATCAGGGAAGGAGCTTCTGTATTTCAGTCTGAATGGGGAAGCCTCAGGGGCAGACATGAGGAGGGGGTACAGCAGCAATGAACAGAAAAGCTTGCTTTATTGTAGCACTGAGTGGAGATGCGTTTTGCTTATGTGACCTCTTTACCAGGGACTCTGTGGATTCAGCCCTCCCAGTATTCCTCATCTTGCTGGGGTCTGTGGCCATTTGTTTTGCCTGGGGACTGACACCTTCAGCAGCCCTTCCCTGGCTGATGGCTAAGGGTTGCTCCTGAGGCTGAACAGAGAGGGAAGACCTTAGTCCCACTTCTTCTTCACCCTCTTGGCTGTCTGCTTTGGTGCTGTGTGCCTTTGGTGGCAATGAATCAATCTACCCACAAGGAAAATCTTGAGGTGATGCTGTCTTCCAAAGCAGAGCTCAATGGCCTTGATACATGACAATATTGCTGTAGTAATGGGAAAAGTGATATCCACTGTCAAAATAAGTGATGTCTGCCTAGCTTAAGTGATACCAAATTAAGTGTGGTTATTCTAATTTTTGTGGAAAAGGCAGTACTTAGTGAGAAAAAGGGAGGCAGATCCTGGAACAACATTCTTGCAGTGATGATGCCAGAAGATAGTTTTTGACAAAAAAGAATTGTAATCCAACTTTTTCCTTTCAGGCCTTAACATCAAAACTGAATGTCTCAACTGTGAGATAGGATTTGAGAATGCATTCACACATCCTTAGTCTCCTACTATTTGCCTGTGTGTGGATGTCACAGACACAGCTCATGAAGATGTGACTTCAGAATCAGGATCCATGTAAATTCCTTCAAAACATTAATAACATTTCAATAAACAAAATTTCACTTACAGTGCTAATAGCACATTTTTCATGTCTTTGTGCTTGTGCACTTGAGACATATCACCATGAAGTTTAAACATGTCTTTGCGTCGCAAAATAGGTAAGTCCAACATGCTGGTATCTTGTGAATTGTGAATATATATTTCTATGTATTGTGTTCCATAGGTTATTCAAGCTGTTCATTTGCATAAAAATATTTCAAGTGCTTTCCAGTTAAGTCTTAAGTCTTTAGTTAAGCCTTTAGCTTTTCTGTATATTACAATAACCATAATTTTGAAAACTTGGTCACAACTGTAGTTTAATTAGAGCCGGATGGCCCTGACTGTCCCTTTCTCTTCCCGAAGATTGTTGCTTCCCAAGCAGAATTATTGTCTGAGCTGCTGTAAAGCTGCTGTAAACATGGTGCCTGCCTGAGCTTGGCTGCTTGCACATGGTTTTAAAAATCAGTGCCGTAGCTTCTGTCTTCTTGTGTTACAGCAATACGAGCAACTTGATGTTAACAGCTCTGAAAAAAATAGGAGTTTTGAGCGTTCCTCTGTTGCTTATGGTATCACCTTGCCTCCAGCCTTCAAATCATTGAAGTAAATGTGCACTAACTATAAAAAGAGTTTGAATAAAATGTGCAGGAATCATAAAATGAATCAGAATATCAAGGAGCAGATGATCTTTAACATACAGAGTGTTATCTAGGGCACAAAACAAACTGAAGAATAACCTGTTCCTTCTTTAATATATTTTAATTGGAATTCTCTCAGGTTTTACTGGTTAGAAGAGATACATCTTTAGAGGTCTTTAACTTTCCATTGCCTGTGCCCTTTGCACCAACTGTAAAAGAGTCAATATTTTACGGTGTATTTAATAGATTACTTGGTTTTGCTGACAATCGGGGTCGCTTTTGGAAGGCCCTGGTCTTTTACATCCCATGATCTCTTTTGATAGTCTGATTGTACATTCATAGAATATACTACTTTGAAGTCACCTATTTGTTCTTGACTATCCCACAGCCTCAGCTTCTTTCTAAGATGCAACACAGTTTGTGTATGCAATTGTAATTTACCTCTTTAATGAAAATAAACAAATTTCACTTTCTGCCATGTGCCTTAAGCAGAACTTCATATCTGCCCTCGACTATACAGATATTATGTCTGATTTGGGAACTAGCAAATCTGCCTCCTCTCTCCACATCCAAACTAATGCCAGAAATGTACTCCAAAAGAAAATACTTCTGGGGGTGTGTGTGTGTGTGTCCCTGTGGCAATGCCCTTTACTTGGTGAAGAAAGAAAGAAAGACAGTTTTACTTGTTTTTCTGACAATGTATTACCACTACCAATAGAGAGATTTATGTCTTTCTCCTTGGCACAAAGAGCTTGAAGGGGCACAAGGCCCCTGAAGGAAACATCTGGATTTTTACTAGATACAGAGCAATGTGTATTTTTCTACCAGGTCAGTTGCTTGACAGAGCATAGCAAAAAGTATCCTTCTGCTATCACTTTTCTGTGGTCATGAAGAGAGTAAGCATTTTGTTGGCTGGTGTCTGACTTACATTTTTGATGTGTCTTATGCACTTTAAAATACGTTGATAATTTTAATATGTTGAATGATACTTTGACAGTTATAATTCTGCATTACCTGATGAGGAAACAAGGTTCCTAAAAGCTTTTGTTACTTACTGCCAAATTCCCTCTGTGGAGTTTGAGAATGCACGGAGAGATAACATGATACAGCATTCATATTAACCTCTCCTTAAAGCTAGTTATTTCCTGATACAAACATTGCCTTACAAGACACCTACTGTTCAGAAAAGCTCATCTATAACTATGCATTCGAATAAAGCAGGAAGTTTGAATCTGAGGCATTTTAAAATTATAATCATGCCCTAGCTGCTCCATTTGTGTTTTGATGTAATTCTTGGAGCTCAGACCCAGGAAAGGGAGTTTGCAATGTCTTGTCTAAATGGTTCCTGGGATCCTCACCAGCCTTACCATTCTGCATGTCAGAAGCTGGCTGAAATTTGAAGTTCCAAACAGTTTTGACAAAAATAGTTTTTAGAAAATTGCTGAGGATAAATTTGCACAGTTTCCTGCTTCTTTAAGCAGATCTCTAGGGTTTTTTTTTTATATCAACATACACTACTGATATCTTGGGGAGGTTTTTTTTTACACAAAACTCTCAGCTGTGATGAACATTCAGAACTGTGTTAGTCTCACAAAACCAATATATTCAGCTTTATGTATTCAGAAGGAATCTACACAGCTCTACGAGGACAAATTTTAATAGTAGGTCATTTTTGGACAAAACCACAAAACAATGTGTTTTATCTAATGAATATTTCATGCTAAGTGCATAAACAGTCCTAGAAGCAGGGACCAGAAATTAATACCTTCTTTCCAGTAAGTACCCTCACTGAGGGGTCACCAGATCTTGTTCTTTCAAGCACTTCTTGATCCCATAAATCCTGAACTATTGTCAATGCAGTGTCAGAATTTCAACAGGAACATGTAGGTCAGGGTATTGCCCTAGGCTGCTGGAAATATGGATCTGTCACTGAGAGGAAATTGAACATGGATAAGTGCTGTAAAAAGAGATGGGAAGAAGCATTGTCATGTTCTCTTTCTTCTCATATGATTTAAAAGAAATAATAATTCATAGGTGCACCTCTGAGTGATTTTGTCCTTCTGTCTGTCTTGAAGATAGTAGTCAGGGCTGCAATGCTGAAGCAAATTTCCTGAACCCCAAAGGGTGCTGAATGGTGCCAAATGCTTGGTGCCAAAGTCAGGATTTGAGCTGTGAGATCCTTCACCACTAGGATCAGTCGCAATTCGCATATTCCAAGGGCAAGTGTCTTTTTGTTTTATCTAACTCAAAGCCTTTTGAGACTAATCTAAAACTCTTCACTGATTGTAGTAAACCTTTGATCTTTGTTCTGTAGGCTGTACCTCTAAACATGACACTTATGGATCTTGGTTAAGTATATAATTATCACTCTCTCCAAATCACAATAGATTATGTGATATTGTCTCTGGACCACAGTAGCTATTAATTTTAAGACTGTGACTTCCAGAAAAAGTTCTGTCTGTGTTATAACCACACCAGTATTTATTCACAACAAGAAGAATACATTGATTGACTGACTGGTTACTATTATCAAGCCCAAATTCTATGGGGGACGTTATTGTCTGCCAAAATTTTACATAAGGACTTCCTATAGCCCCTGATTGCTGTCTCAGGATCCTCATAATCTGACATTATTTTCCTATTTATTTTCCTGTTTCTGTGTTCCAAGTCTCCAGCTGAAAAGTACGCTGTCCTGAAAGCTGGATTGTGGTACTCCACCTGTAACTCTTAGAAAAATTCTTAGAATTGAATCCATAAAAAGCAATGACTTTCACTTTCATAGTTTCAAAACAGCAGCTTTAGCTGTATTGATTTTAGAAAGAAATGAGAAAGAAATTAGTGGCCAGAGCATACTTTTTCCTCTCTTACTCTCTCCTTTCCTGTAGGAAAGGATTTGTCATGTAAAGATTTTCAAGAAATTGTTTTATAATTTTGAATACAGGGGTTTAGTCTATGGAAAGTATATGTACATCATACTTTTGTTTGGTGTATATTAGGTCCTTTCTCTTCATTTTATTTGTGTTGGAAATCTTCTAGACCAATTTTAAAGAAAAGGTTGGCAGCCTACAAAATACGAGGGCTTTATGCCAACATTTCTTGCACTCCTTCCCTCTTTATTTAGTTAGCTATTTTAGTTACCGTTCTAGTTTAGTACCTGCTGCTGTGACTTGTGCAAATTCTCTACCTGAAACCCATGTTTTTTCTTAGCTTGTATCTCTTTGTTTTGTATCCTGTTCTATTCTCTTTCAATATCTCTTCTTTTCTCAACTGTTTAAAAAAAAAGTCTGCAATTTATTCACCCATTCTTCCATGCCAAGAGATTAAACACAACACCTACTAACACAAATGTGATGTCTTCACTTCTTAGTCTTGATTGCTTCATTTTCTGCCATATTGCAGGGAAGAAAAATTGGTCTACAACTGTACTTGTGCTAAGGACTTCAGTCTTTACTAGCTAGCCCCGGAGTGGTGCTCATCTCTGAGAACAGTTTTGCAGAATTTTCTCATTAACTGTCATACTGTGCTGTCAGTACTACTCCTCAACAGTCCCTGACAATTCTTTTTGCAGGGAAAATGGGATAAGATTTGCTAATTTTCTGGAAAATGTTATACACCTCTGAATGTTGGTATCCCTTTTCAGACCTGGCCTCAAAATGAAGGTCAGGAAGAAAGCTTAGCTCTTCCTTTGATTTTGCCACACTAAAGCTGTGGTAAAGCAAATAACAATTACCCAAGAAGACATCCCAGATACCTGATATCTGAAAAAATCTGTAGTAGTCTGGGAAGTGGCTGAGTAGAGACCCACAGGGAAGCCCATAGCTCCCAGAACTGTAGATACAAGAGTGCTTCCTGAAAGAGGGTAGTTATTCTTGAATTTCACTTGTTTTGTATAGATTAGTCTTGTAACAGTGTAACAGCCTAGCAAATAAAGCTTTTATGTGTATAATGTCCCTTCTGCACAAAAAAAGCACACTATATCATTCAGTGGTTAATCACTATAACAAATGCAGAATTGTAGGTGCAGAACTGCAGGAGAAGAATACAATCAGTCCTTGGTAGTAGCTTAGTACCACCCTGCAAAACCTTTGTCAGGTTTTTAATAATCACTCCTGTACAAATTATAAGGAGTAACATTTTCTTGACAGATTTTATCTTACCTTTCTCCATGTTAATAGCAGTGAGTACATTAATATTAATATGGAAGTGAACTGTTTCTACAGCAAGTGATATTGGAGATGCTAATTGTGGCTATTCGTCTGGAGGTTATGGTATATAATCAGAAAAATGCTGATGAAGCTTCTTCTGATATTACTCAAACTTTTGTTCAGCAGATTTTATTACTCCCATTCAAAGAAGCTACCAAATAAATTATGTTCATGGTTTTAAGAGTGTAATGATGCTGGACATTAATTGATGCTTATTGTAGGAACTTGTAAAATATCTTCTTGATAAAGTGACCAAAGAGAGGGAGTGAATACTATTTTGTGAAGTGTTGATCAAACAAACCATTGATTCTTCTTACAGCAATTTTCATGAACTACAAATTAACAGTGTGAAAAGTTCAGCAAATATATCTTTGGGAATAATAAAGAGGTGCTATTCTACATTTCAGTTAATGATCTGATGAGAAAAATATATCTTCTTAACAGTCATATTTGGGCACAGTAGTTCAAAAGAACAGAAGCTGGGCGAAGGGAAATGCATCATAGGCACCAGTCCACATTTTTAACAGGACATTTTATCTTGTCTTCTAAAGTAAAAAGCTGAAGTCAATTTTGTCAACATCTCATTATTTGGAAAAATCCCGAGGTGTTCAGAAGAGCAGTTCTAATTCCATTTTATCTGCAGCTCCCAGGATCTGGATAAGAATCTCTTCCATTCAGCATATATTATTATTCTTTTCTGATTGTGGATTTTTTTTTTTTTTTCCCCAAAGGATTATCTCCCCTATTTATGGTGATTCGGTATCTCATTAAGATCATGATTTCTATAAAACACCCTGTTTATAAAAAAAAAAAAAAGAAAAAAAAAGAATGTGTCAGCTGAAAAGCAAGATATCAGAGATATTAATTGCAGTCGGTTGATTTTCTGAGTGCCTGAATGATTTGAAAACAGGCCATTTCTCACTAGTGTCCCAAAGAGAATCTACCTCATCATATACACAACTAAATCTTTTTAATTTTTTTTTTTGATAGAGATTAATAATTACCCAACTCCTATACTGCTTTGCTGGCCAAGAAAATGAGCAATGGAAAATGTGAGAGTAACCTGTGGTAAAGAGATAGCCTTGTTATATATGTATACATATTTATAGATCGCATATAATTTTTTTTTTCATGTAGATACCAGGAACAGGAGAGAGAATTAAAAGCAAAGACATGGCCCCTTGGAGATAGGCTCTCCCCTGTTGTCTCCCCTTAACCACGGTGCAACTGGCACAGTTTGAGAGCCATTCTTCACTCTGAATCAGATTGTGGCAGAGACATGAATTTCCTTTTTCTTCAAGCTCGTACAAGGATCAAACTCCATCTTCTATGACATACTTATTCTTTCTTCCATGAACACTCTCTGACTGACATTCAAAAGAAAGCAGAGTAAGATGGATGTAATTGGAATTCTTCTTTTTATATTTTGGATCCAGTATTAAAATTGATAAAAGAAGAAAACCCTTTTCTTTATACATCTTTCAAGGAAAAACCTCAGTGACAGGTTTTAGAAAACCTTTGCCTAGTCACTATAACTCAGAAAGTTGTTATTCATGAAGAATAAGCAAAGTGTGCTCCCAAAACATGTTCTGCTGTTGGCCAGTTCATGTCTGCCTAGTTAAAACGACTGTAAGCTGAAGATAAAGATGTGCCTTCTTGGTGGCAAAAAGATGTATTTATACCTGTGTGGCTAGTCCTTGCTTCCTGACATGAATTCAGTGCTCCAGTTACTGCAAATCTTGATGTGCGTATGGTAAAGTGATGATGAGACTCCCACTGCCTCATGCTGCAGTCTCAGGGAAATACCATGTATGCTAAAAATTGGAAGGCTCTTTTTTGTTCTACTTTGAGTGACTATATAATTAAAAGGTAGAATTTTTATGAAGAATTCAGTGTTAAATTAAATCTCTTTCCAGTGAAGGTCATGTTTAAGTTCTATGACTTTCACTGAAGCAGATTTAATCCACTAAGTACTTTGGAAAATTCCCTTATAAGTCTGTTAAGCACATTATTGTATTGACCCATGTAATACTCTAAAAACACAGTAGCAGCTGTTCCACTCTAAATTTTTACATAAAAGTTGAGCGAATTCAGGTATTCTGATCATATACCTATGTATTGTAATCTTAGTGCAATTTAACACATATTTACCATTGAAAAACTTTGTACAGCTATTTCTCACTGCTGTTTCCTGTCAAGGAACAACTAATTTTTTTTTTTTTTCCCTGATTTGTTGGTTGTCAAAATGAATAGAAGTACAGAAAAATTGCAGGCAAAATGTTATGCTGTCATGTTTATAAATATTGTAGAAAATGTCCATGTCATTTCCTATAAAGAATCACATCACAAAAAGTTGCAAAGTAACAAGAAAACTGCTGTGGAGAAGCTCTGACAACTTCTGCACCTCATGTGGCCTTGAGTTTAGCTAACCTGTGTTCAGAGCTGGGTTTTTTTCAAACTATCTGGGTGGTTTTGATGTGTGATCTTAGCACAAAGTGCAAATACCAACTATCTGAAGGGAGGTTGTAGTGAGGTGGGTGTTGGGCTCTTCTCCCATGTAGTTAGCGATAGGACAAGAGGAAATGGGCTCAAGCTGCGCCAAGGGAGGTTTAGGTTGGAAATCAGGAAAAATTTCTTTACAGAAAGGGTGGTCAAGAATTGGAAGAGGCTGCCCAGAGAGGTGGTGGGGTCACCATCCCTGGAAGTGTTCAAAAAACAGGTAGATGTGGCACTTCGGGACATGGTTTAGTCCAGTCTACCCTTGACTGGTTTAGTGTGGACTTGGTAGTGTAGGTTAATGGTTGGACTGGATGATCTTAAAGGTCTTTTCCAACCTAAACGATTCTATGATTCTATGATTCTATGATTCTATGATTCTATGATCTCTGTTTCTGTAAGTTGGTCTTCTTACTTTTGAAAATCAGGTTTGTATCTGGAGTCCCTTCCATATATCCTTTCCCAGATGTTCCAGTTATTCATGTCTGTTGAGGATCTTCCCTTACAGTCTGGTCTCTCTTGCCTACCAGCTGAGATTGATATGTGCCTCTTTTAAGAGTAAGTGTAAGTGCTTGTGCTAAGACACTTGCTTTCCAGCTTGAGGGGAGAACTCAAACTCTCAGCTTCTAGTTAATTGGGGCATGATCTTTCTCTATGTGAGATATCATTACTGTCGCCAGGACCAGAGCTTAAAAATACAGGTGATAAAAGAAGGGTACATCACATGAAGAGGCCTTGCCCTTGTCCTGGCTTTTCCCCTTCCCTCACCTTCCTCCCATCTGATTTCTGGTTTTACACAGTCTGTACTAGTGGCACCCAGACACACACGCACACACACATCTCTGTCTTGTTAATGAAGACAGAGCTGGAAGAACACAGCACAGGGCATTGTAGATGGAATATGTGGAATATTGTCTGTATTACGGGAGTAAGACCATTGTAGGAACCAAAGGAATGCAAATAAATACACTGTCTACATTCTGTAAAGTGTCAGATAATTATATACCTCATATCGCACACTGTTTTGCGATCTGCAGTCTAGCAATGTAATACTGTAATTATAAACATGCAGGTTTTAATGCAGGAAGAAAATAAGATGTTCATGGTGTGAATTGTATTGCCTATGACAATTTGAACTCCTGAGCAAAGATTGTAAGGTATTTACCCTTTGGTTGAATAAATGAATAATTCAAGGTAGCTTATGACATTACGCTTTTCTACAGCAGATATTTTTGAAAAAGCTCACTAGCCAGATACTTTGTAAACATGATTCAAAATTATTAAATTGGTTAAAAAACAGATGTTGATTTCAAGCCAACATTTACCAGATTTGAAAGATGATAAATACATGCAGTAAATAGAAACCAGAAGAAAAAATTACGTTCTGTGTAAGAACTCATTCAAATCCTTCCATTCTCCTTCATCTGCAGACTCCTTGAACAGTGTTGTGTCATGAAAAGTTGTTTAAAGCCCAAAGGATAAAAGAAAACCCTACCTGGAAATGGAACAGAGAAAGCAACAACAAAAAAAAAAAAAAAAGAGCAAAGCTTTCTTCAGCATCTCCTGCCAGTATTTTTATGCTTTTCAGCTTAATCTATTGGTATCTCTGAATATCTGTCGAGATAACTATGGTTACTGACTATAAGGAAGTAAATCCCTCTCCTTAGTAAAACATTTTACAAATTATGGGTGGTAGTACTGATAGAGCCACACCTAAACTTTTATAAAGAGGTCCCAATTCTATGGTGAGACATTTTTCAAGCATTAGACTGGTTTGAAACTGTGAGTGTTCTCAACACAAGTAGATCCTACCTTTAATAGATCACATAACAGCTGGAGCTTTATAGAAGGCATGCATAGTAGAAATGGAACCTTTGATGAGCATTTTCTAATGTGGACTGAGTAACTTGAATTACTGATATAATTATGAATATCTTATAATGTATAATTATCTGCACAAAGAGCCCATATAGTACAGTAACTCTGCCAAAGGGGTTCCAGCTTGTCTTTAATGTGACAATAATGTTTAGTACTTTACTTTTATGAAGCACTTTATAAATACTAACTAATTAATCCTTACAACACCCTTGTAAAGTGGATGAATGAGTCTTGAGATTAACTGTAGTTGTGGGTTTCGTGGCACCTACAGAGGTCAGCACAAGTCACAGTTTCCCTGGACCACAGAGGGAGGATGGGAAGCTTCACAGGGCTGACCCTACAGAACAGCTTTCATAGATCTGGTGAATTTAAAATACCTGCTTTCAGGTATGTTCCTTGATCAACAACCAGTGGAGCCTGAATAGCCAGTATTGCTTAAATAACTATTCCAGGCTCAAACTCAGGGAAGTTTAGGGTTAAGTAAGAGATGAAAAATCAGACTTGTACAAAAGAAATGCAGGGAATACAGGGGAAAAAGAAATGCTAATAAAAACCTTGGCTAGTAGAAAATGTCATTACAGTTGTCTTGAAAAAATGATTGAAATACAGACATGCCACAGTTTTACCATTTTTTTACATCAGGATGCAAGTAGAAAAAGCCAATATAAGTTGGCTCCTTGGCTTAGACCAGTGGTAAAAAGGGTAGAGGGTCTTTTCATGGCATGTGACAATGACAGGAGTAACAAAGACATTTCCTGAGATCCTAAGTGGGCTGCTAGGGCTTGGGTACAATAATTCCAGGTACAACTTCACATGGCTGTTCATCTAGGTAAAGGCTGCTCTCCCAGTCAGCTTCCGTCCTCCAAGTGGCAGGTAAAGCATAGGAGTCTGGTTTGGGAGTCATTTGAGTTCATGAATTGCCATTTAGTCTAAGAAATAACTTTTGCTTTCTCACCTAACTGGCATGATAATGTGGGTCAGGGAGAGAAGGAGGATGGCTTTGGTTTTTCATAGAACCATAGAATCGCCTAGGTTGGAAAAGACCTTTAAGATCATCCAGTCTAACCATTAACCTAACATTACCAAGTCCATCACTAAACCAATAAAGGGTAGAGCAGCAATTCCATGCCTCCTGGCTTGGTGGCTGGATTATTCATACTGCAAGTAAAAACTAGGAATAATTATGATCGGAAAGGACCTCTAAGATCATCAGTCCAATCATCAACCCAACACCACCGTGCCCACTAGACCATGACCCCAAGTGCCACGTCTGCCTGTTTTTTGAACACTTTCCAGGGATGGTGACTCCACCACCTCTCTGGGCAGCCTGTTCCAATGCTTGATTACCCTTTCGTGAAGAAATTTTTCCTACTATCCAATCTAAACCTCCCCTGGCGCAGCTTGAGCCCATTTCCCCTTGTCTTATCGCTAACTACTTGGGAGAAGAGACCAACACCCACCTCACTATAACCTCCTTTCAGGTAGTTGTAGAGAGCGATAAGGTCTCCCCTCAGCCTCCTCTTTTCCAGGCTAAACAACCCCAGTTCCCTCAGCCGCTCCTCATAAGACCTGTGCTCCAGACCCTTCACCAGCTTTGTTGCCCTTCTCTGAACACGCTCCAGCACCTCAATGTCTTTCTTGTATTGAGGGGCCCAAAACTGGACACTGTATTCCTGTGAGGTGCGGCCTCACCAGCGCTGAGTACAGGGGGACAATCACCTCCCTGCTCCTGCTGGCCACACTATTCCTGATACAAGCCAGGATGCTGTTGGCCTTCTTGGCCACCTGGGCACACTGCTGGCTCATGTTCAGCTGGCTGTTGACCAGCACCCCCAGGTTCTTTTTGGCCAGGCAGCTTTCCAGCCACTCTTCCCCAAGCCTGTAGCGTTGCATGGGGTTGTTGTGACCAAAGTGCAGGACCTGGCACTTGGCCTTGTTAAATCTCATCCAGTTGGCCTTGGCCCATCGATCCAGTCTGTCCAGATCCCTCTGCAGGGCCATCCTACCCTTGAGCAGATCGACACTCCCACCCAGTTTGGTGTCATCTGCAAACTTACTGAGGGTACACTCAATCCCCTCATCCAGATCGTTGATAAAGATGTTAAAGACTGGTCCCAAAATGGAGCCCTGGGGAACACCGCTCATGACCGCCCACCAACTGGACTTTACTCCATTCACCACAACTCTGTGGGCTCGGCCACCCAGCCAGTTTCTTACCCAGCGAAGAGTATGCCCGTCCAAGCCATGAGCTGCCAGCTTCCCAAGGAGAATGCTATGGAAGATGGTGTCAAAAGCTTTACTGAAGTCCAGGTAGATGACATCCACAGCCTTTCCTTCATCCACTAGGCAGGTCACCAGGTCATAGAACGAGATCAGGTTGGTCAAGCAGACCTGACTTTCATGAACCCATGCTGGCTGGGCCCCATCCCCTGGTTGACCTGCACATGCCTGTTGAGTTCACTCAATATGAACTGCTCCATAATCTTTCCCAGCACTGAGGTCAGACTGACAGGCCTGTAGTTCCCTGGTTCCTCCTTCCAGCCCTTCTTGTAGATAGGCATCACATTGGCAAGCCTCCAGTCTTCAGGGACCTCCCCTGTTAACCAGGACTGCTGATAGATGATGGAAAGTGGCTTGGTGAGCTCCTCTGCCAGCTCCCTCAGTACTCTTGGGTGGATCCCATCCGGCCCCATAGACTTGTGAGTGTCCAGGTGGAGTAGCAGTTTGTTAACTGCTTCCTCCTGGACTATGAGGGCTACATTCTGCTCTCCATCCCTGTCTTCCAGCTCAGGGGGCTGAGTACCGTGGGAATGACTGGTCTGGCTATTAAAGACAGAGGCAAAGAAGGCATTAAGTACCTCAGCCTTTTCCTCATCCTTGGTGTTCCCCCCCACATCCAGCAAAGGATGGAGATTCTCTTTGGCTCTCTTTTTATTGTTGATGTACTTATAAAAACATTTTTTATTATCTTTTACAACAGTGGCCAGATTGAGTTCTAGCTGGGCTTTTGCTTTTCTAATTTCCTCCCTGCATGATCTAACAAGATCCCTGTACTCTTCCTGAGTTGCCTTAGTTATATATAGCTGGTTATGTGTTTTTCCTGCAAATCAGGCTTGAGTTAGGCAGATAGGGAGGATAGGTTACAAAGATCTCACACCAGTGAGGCAAGCAGCTCAGCCATATGAAAAAGAAAAACATATCTTAATACTGTCCAAAAAACCTAAACGATACAATTTCCTCTCATTTCACTCTTATTAGCAGTATTATAGAGAAGAGAGGAACAGAGAGTTCCTGCAGAGAAGTGGGAACCAACTAAAGAAACAATTGAAGACTGACAGAAACCCCAAGTCAGATGCAAATAACTAGGGAAAGATGACGTCTGGCTGAATTATTGTTGGTAGTTCCCCAGGGAGTTATGCTAGTGAAGCTGTAGTCTAATTAAACCATACACTCTGCATCTTCCTGTATATTTGAGACAGCGCATCTCCAACCAAGCTGCTCTGAGGAGCAATACCATAAAAAGCCCTAAGGACGTTTTTAGTAAATAAAATTATCTTGACGTATAGGCTCTGATTTGAATCACCTCTTTAGAAGACCCAGCTCAGAAGCCAATGGAGATCATTTACTCTCCTTACAAGAGAGTCCTGGAAGAACCTCAGACCAGAGGAGAAACAAGTCCATCCCATGCATAGGTAGAGTGGCACACAGGTGGTAGATTAAGAATAGACATCACATATACACAGAAAGATAAAGCTGGATCCAGAATTTCTTCAGTTTCCAGTGAAAAATCCATTTAATGAGCAAACTTCACATCTTCATAAGAACACATCTTGTTCTTTTCTTTTGCAGGGTGTGTGTGTTTGTATGTTTTATTTTCCCAGTGGAAAAGACAGAAAATTACACAAATAAATGGAACATAACTCCCTACTCTATCAGCGCTGCATTATTTTGAAAAAAAATGCATGTATATTTTAGAAATTGCTCTGAGCATAGTGCAAATAGACAAAATTGACTACACTGAACTGAAATGGTTGAATGTGTCTTAAAATATACATATATGCCCTATCCATTGGAGAGGCTCAAATTTTTTTCACAAAAAATAAGTCTTGTATAACTTCAGTACTTACATATGAAGTTTGTTCACTTTAGTATAATTTGGTATCAGTCAAAAGAGAAAAGAATGTGACTGTCAAATTATTTAGAAGAAAAAATTTAATAAAACAAACACTTGGATCTTCTCCTTAATATTGAACACCAAACTTTTTTTAAAAAATGGAACTCAATTAAGAACACCTGATATCAGCTTTGATTTAGAAGAACAAATCTTGGCCTGGTTGATTTTCTGTTTTAGGAGGGAAAATAGACTGATTGACCCAACCTAGATTTAAAGACAAACGTTGGTAAAGAATAGTTTCCACTGGTAAAAATGAAACATTCAATATTTAAAAATATAAGTATTTTAATATTTTAATATTTTAATATTAATATTAATGTTTGTAACATGGTAATATACTACTGGTATATTAAGCACATATATGACATCCTTCTACAACTAGAGACAAAAATAAATAATTGAACTAATGATTCAATACTCATCTAAGCTGTGTTTTTGTGTGTTTTTAACAGGTCACCCCTTGAAATTATTCACTCTGCAACTACTTTATAGCCCCATTTGGGAATATAACCCAAATTGTTCTATCATAACAGAAGGAAGAATGTGAATTTTTTAAATGTAAAAGATAAGCGTATACCAGATCACATTGTACAATGAGGTAGCTGAAGGCTAATTATCCAAAACATTATTTTCAAAGGTATTTGCATTGCACATTTATAAAGCTGTTGCCATCTATATTTTCTGTTTGGTATTCAAAATAGAGCAGCTTTAGTTTAAAAAAAACCTGCAGACAATTTTTCAGACAATGGAATATAAATCCAGGTAAATTAATATTCCTTCTGGGAGATGATAGATAATGACTTGTGGTATGAATTTTGTGAAATTTAGGTAATTTGAATTAGCTACAGACAGTTTGTTTCTGTGAACAGAGGGACCTCAAACTGTTCCCTTTCTAATTATTTTGTCTGCTTGTCTCATTTTTGTTTCCTATTCAGTTTGTTGTAAAATGTTACCATGGAAGAGAGGGAAAAAAAGAACATTGTTTTCCATTACTTTTTGTGTCTACAAAGCTTTGGTGAGACATAGAAAAGGAAACTCCTTTGTAGCAAATGGTATGAACCTATAGATATGACTTCAACTCATAAATATTTTATAATAAATCTTGTTCTTGGATATTCATAATTTTTTTTTTAAATCATATAGGTTGAAAGTTTCCATTCTTTGTCTCTGTTGCTAGTGAAGAAATAACAGGTAAGCATTTTTGCTAACATAAAAGCAGCTGAAGAGAGTATATAATGCTTTTGACGTATGTTGGAAGTGGGAATGAAAATGCTCTGCTTTTCTGAGCTTAGGTGTGTACAAGAATCCATCACAACCCTTTCAAGCCCATGACTCATACTGATGAGAAACAAATTACTTCAGTTTTGGGGAGTCAGATCCTGCTCACCCTGGGGAGAATGTGCACTCTCTCACTTTCAGCATTTAACCAGGGTTGTCTAAACTGCTCCCATCACCTCCAGGGGCTGCTGGGACAATCTAAGCTGAGAGGGCAGGGAAGGGGCACTGTGCATCCCTGGCCCCGTGATGGCACAGGAGTGCATGCGATGCACCAGCTTTTGGTGAGATTTCTTGGATTTCTCTTTTGAATTTCGGTCCCTGACTGAAACCAAATGGCTTGAATGACTTAGAAGCACACTGGTAAGCTCATTTACCAATACATGAAAAAGGGTGAAACCCTTTGCAGAACTCAGCTGCAATGCAAAAGACATGTACACCCACAAGTTCTTTGTAACATTTAACTAAGAACACTTATACTATTATTGACAAAAATCTGCTCCATGCATAACTATACACAACACTCAATAAAACCTGGAAGTCTTCCATACATGTCTTAGAAGGGAAAAGATATTAAAAAGTGTCCTGGTTTCAGGTGGGATAGAGTTAATTTTCTTCCTAGTAGCAGGCACAGTGCTGTGTTTTGGATTTAGTAGGAGAAGAATGTTGATAACACGCTGACGTTTCAGTTGTTGCTGAGTACTGCTTATGCTAGTCAAGGACTTTGCAGCTTCCCATGCTCTGCCAGGTGCACAAGAAACTGGGAGGGGGCACAGCCAGAATAGTTGATCCAAACTGACCAAACGGCTATTCCATACCACATAACGTCATGCTCAGTATAGAAAATGGGGGTGTTGGCCGGGGAGCAGCGATTGCTGCTCGGGAACTGTCTGGGTATCGGTCAGCGGGTGGTGAGCAATTGCATTGTGCATCATTTGCTTTGTATATTGTTATTATTATTATTATCTCTTCCTTTTCTGTCCTATTCTTATCATTACTATTTTACTTTATTTCAATTATTAAACTGTTCTTATGTCAACCCAGGAGTTTTTCTCACTCTTACTCCTCCGATTCTCTCCCCCATCCCATTGGGGTTAGGGGGAGTGAGCGAGCGGCTGCGTGGTGCTTAGCTGCTGGCTGGGGCTAAACCATGACAATAAGGAAAGTGATTGATTCTGAGCATCTACAGTATTCTAGATCACTCCATGGCACATGAGAAGGGATGACACCTCTCTTTTATTTCAACAAATAATATCTGAAGAGAGCAACATTCATAAAAAGCAGAAATATTTTTGAAGTGCAAATTTCCATAACCAAGGAAAAAGCACATATAATTTGTGCTCTACTGAGAAGGTGGAAAGTGAAGAGAAGGAGGGAAAAAGGTGCTCTAACTACTGTGCACATCTATTATATTTTGGTAATGTTTTCTCCTATTTCAGAGTGTGTTCTCAAAGATTTTACTTTGCAAGGGCTGTAACACTTTAGAAAAAAAAATTGGTTTTGACCATTTTTGAGCAAAAAAAAGGTGATTCTGGCAAAAATGTAGTAAAAGAAAACATACTGGCCTGATGTAGCCTCCTTTCACTTATCATGTTGAAACACTGTGTGAAGATGTTGACTGATCTTTGACAGAATACAAAATATATTCATGTTAAAATATGAGGAAAATAGGCAAAATGTTCTGGGTGAAGAATAAGGGATTTACTAGCCTGAGGGGAGAGAAATTGCAGTGAGTGTTTTGATGGTTTTCATTTTTAGGTTCACTAGCAGAAGAGTTTCAAGAGAAAGGGAGGAGAAGACAGTGTCCTGCAACACTGGCTTGCTTTTAATTAGAAGAGGATAAGGGAGTATTCTGATTACCAGGAGAAATAATTAAAGGAATTCTGTATACTCAGAGGTCCAAGATCAGACTTTGATATGATCCCAAATACATTCACTGTGCTAGCCATTAGACATCTCTTTTAAAGGAAAATACATGAATACTATAGCTGGTGATACAAAAGTATGGGTGACACTCATGATTCTCTTAATTATTTTTATTGTCTTACTTGAAGCATTGTGGATTTTATACATTTCTTTTAAAAAGGGGGAAGAAAGAGCTAAGTATAGTCAATAGCAAATTTAAAGTTCCTTCTGAAGACTTTAGCGGCTATGTAATGCCTTACCACGAACTGGAGTGAAGGAAAAAAGAACCCTGTGAAGGGTGGGTTTATTTTAATTGAATTTTCTTTTCCCTTGAACCTTTCACTTTCTGGATTCGAGTGCTTTCACCAGGAAATAACTTTCATTTAATCTAGGCATGAGGACTCTTAATTATATTGGAGGAGCTTTTAATTATGTCATTTCCAATAATGGTGAAACTTCTTTTTGTCTGAGACAAATCAAAGGTAAAAGAACTAACTCAAAATGCACTTTGCAATTAGATCAGAAGAGTTTTGTGCTGTGATGATTTCACACCACGCAAATAGCACTTGAAGAATTGATGGTCTCGCTTGACACACTTTTAAGGTCTGAAAGTTTCCTTTATATATCAGGTGGCCATTTATCACAACAACTTATTAATTTCTAATTGTACCCACTGCATTCCTGTACAAACTCAGAAGGAAGGCAGAGCCATAAGTATTAACCAGACCAAACCCAAATTGCCCAGTGCTTCCCCCAAAAAGCATCTGCAAAAAATAAACATTCATTCAGATAAGTTACATCTTAATCTAGCCTTCATCAGGTTTTCAGACACCCTGAGATGGAGGCCAATGCATGTGATTAGAGAAGGTGATAGGAGACGTGTACAAACATTGTCAGAAACAGAAAAGGTAGACCCTATGTTGTAGTTTAACCCCAGCTGGCAACTAAGCACCACGCAGCTGCTCCCTCCCGCCCTCCCTTCCCTCCCCGGTGAGATGGGGGGCAGAATCAGAAGAATAAAAGCGAGAACACTTGTGGGTTGAGATAACAACAGTTTAATAATTGAAATAAAATATAATAATAAAAATACTAATGAAAAGGAAGATAACAAAAAGATAGAGAAATGAAACCCAAGAAAAGAGAAGTGATGCAAATGAAAAACAATTGGTAACCACCAAGCGACCGATGCCCAGCCTATCCTTGAGCAGCTGCCCCCCAGCCGGCTTTCCCCCAGTTTATATACTGAGCATGATGTCATATGGTATGGAATATCGCTTTGGCCAGTTTGAGTCAGCTGTCCTGGCTGTGCCTCCTCCCAGCTTCTCCTGCATCTCCAGCCTTCTCTGTCAGTAGAGCATGAGAAGCTGAAAAGTCCTTAACTTAGTGCAAGTACGACTTAGCAACAACTAAAACATCAGTGTGTTATCAATGTTATTCTCATCCTAAATCCAAAACACAGCACTATGCCAGCTACTAGGAAGAAAATTAACTCTATCCCAGCCAAAAGCAGGACACCCTATTAAGCAAACATGCCAAAAAAATGTTTCATTTTCTCCTTACTGGAATTTGGGTTTAGACATATTACCAAAAGACAGACTGCACAGAAAATTAGGATGAAATGCTCAACCCCCTGTAAAGCTACTAGCAAAATAGCTCGTAATTTCCTTGGAGGAAACTAACTATGGTAACTAGCTTTTCCAGATAAACATAACAGACATTCACACAAAAAATTGACAGATTTTAATTATAAAAGCTGCTTTAATGAAATTACTTTTCCTTAGAATACTCTGATTTTTTCTTAGAGGTATGCTTATACTGCCTTCATATGTACCATTTGATCTTCATAAGTTTTAATGTATTTAAGAGAGTAAATCAGTTCTAATATGTATCAATAATTCTTGTTCTTAACTCATTTAATAAAACAGTATATGCAAATTAAATTAATCTGAGGTTCAAACATATCACATATCTCACAGGTTTCTACAACTGGTCTTGCTCTTTTTACACAAAGAAAATATTATTTTCACAGTTATTTTTGAGATAGGGATAGACATAATAAATTCACAGTTTAAAGCTCCTAAAAAACTAGGATTTGAAGCAGGAACCACAGGATTCCTGAAGCATCCATATTCTTGTCCAAATCCATGTCATATGTTACTCCTCACAAAAGCAGTTCATATCAATTCGGTTCTCAAGTTCTAATCCCTCAGTAACAACATGGCTATCTGTAAATTCAACATTTTTTTTTTGAGAAAGTGGATGAATTAGGCTAAACTAATTTTCATTTCACTGAATCAAAATGTGATGTTAAGAGTTTGGGAGCTCATGTGTATTTCTGATTAGAGTCCCTTTCAATTTTCCATACCTGTGCTTTTGTGTTTTTATGTCAAAGCTACATTTATGAACAAATACTTCACCAGTGTTTCAATTTACCTTTCAATTAATTCATTATATCAAAAAAGATTAGCTTATACAAAACCAGGTTGTGTTCTAATTCTAAGACTGTATCATAAACAATCTTTGCACCTTGTTAAAAAAAACATAAGCAGTGCTCTGTCCTGGGCAGTTTCTTTCTGTCACCCTGAAAGGATTTGCACCTTGCAGAAAGGGAATTGGGCACTAAGGAGTCCTAAACTAATGGCAAAAAAATCTCTAACAGTTGGAAAAGACAACCTTTCAAGCTGTGACATTTGGAGGTAACCTGCAGGATATGGACATATACATCCTGCAGGATGCAATGATTGTTTAGGGTATAGGTCTCATTGTTTCTATGTATATGGGATGAACAGAATCAAATCTTTCCTGTGAAACGGAAATGCGGTTGTTCCCATGAGGAAATGGGATTTAAATATTCTTGTTTCTCAACTTATAGTAATATTCCCTAAATGAGCTGGTTAACTAACTGGGGGGGAAAAAAATCTCATCTTCCTGTAATGTATATTTAGAATCATAGAATTATAATTTAGATAAATTGTCTATAACTTATTTTTTACCTGAGTTATGAGTGCAAGAAAAAAGCCTCTGGTAATTTTTGTAACTTACAAAGTCTCAGACATAAAGTCACAGCTTTAATTTACGTATGCAATGTAACAGAGTTTTAGAAAAACAGAAATATTTTTTTTCTTGAGATCTGCAGTTAGTTTTTACTAAAAGGTGAAGGTCCTTTAAACTAAATTCTATACCAAAAAAAAGAGTTTAATTCATTTTTACATTATTTGGTGGTGCTGGGTTTGACTATTTGATATAGCTTTTCCATAATTAATTCAACATATCCATGAAATACAAGATGCTCCTTAAAGCTAGGGATGAATGGCTATCCTGCTCAATACTGGTGGGAAACTGGATGAAGAGATAAGATAAAAAAATGTGTAAAAGTGCTCCAAAATCTTTTTAAAATCTAATATTAGTGGTACAGCTGGGACAAAAGAAGGTGAAAATAACCTACAGGAAAAATTGAATGTCTTGTAAGCTCGAGTTTTACAAACGGAGTATCACAATTAAAAGGTCATACATTCAATGACTGATAAGAATTTCTGCTGTACAGCAGTGGCTAGCCGGCAGAAAATGTCAGAGGAACATTACAAGATGACTGTAACTGATTTGTCAGTGGGACTACGACCTATTGGTATGTAAAGGCTGTGCAAAAGGCAGAAGTGTCTGGAGGATGGAGCAGACAAGGTATTTCCTCTCATTCCGACTGCATAGCATTTTCTGTGGCATATCATGCAATGGTAAACTATCTTATAAAGTGGTAGAGAGAGGTTATTGAGAGGACGGTATGAAAAACTGGTCATGTTAATTAAAGAAAGATGGAGCTCATAAGGAACTGGTGCTAAAAAAACCTAGAATGGTGCTCCGTGGCACGGAGAGACAAAACTAAAAAGGCCCAATTGGTTTAGCTTCATAAAATAAAGGCTGAGTAAGCTTATGAGCATCCTCTTTAATCAACTTATCAGGAAACAACTTCGGGAAGAGTAAGTTAAAAAATAACATTGGCAGAAGAATACAAGAACAAAAAAGGACTGTGGGACTATCTGTAAGCTATAAGGTTTCCAACTATCAGGGCAGTGAGATTCTGAAATTATTTATTAATGAGGAATAGTTGGTCCCATAAAGTAGCCTGTTTTTAAAAATGATGGCATAAAATACACCTGCTGGATTCTAGTCTCACAGGTCTGAAAAGTGAAATGCTCAGAATGATACCTCCGTATTACAAAAGCTCAGTTGTGGGATAGCACCAAGAAGTTCAGAGGTCTCGCTGGCAGGTTCCCATTGGCGGCGTTAATGTTTGTCTGCTGTGAGCACAAAGATCCTTTTTGAGGAGCCCTGTGCCCATGGCTGTCTGGTCTTACAGAAGAGGAATTTCAAGGCTTGAGGACAGCAGCTTGGGAAAGTAGACCCTGTGAAGAAAACAAAACATGGGCTCCAGGTTTGACTGCGTGTATTTCAGATGGTGAAAATTATGACATGGCACACTCACTGGTGTGGGAGGTTAGGATTTACTGATTATGGACTACTTCCCTCAGTCCTCCCAAACCTAAGATCTGTGATCTTTTTCTGATTTATTCACACAGAATATTCTAGCTTACAATGCAACTATCAGGTTGTTCTTAGGTAGCATTAAGGACATACAATTACGAGTTAGAAAATCCACATATCTAACCAGGAATTGACACAATTCTCACGGGATCAGAGACGAGCAATTTTATCCTGTTACTTATTCACTGTGTGTGTCAAATCAAAGATAGCAGATGACCCAGCTAAATAAGGAAATTTTAAATACTGAATAAACATCCTAATAAATTACCTGCCAGGAACCCTTTAAAAAATTATTGCACTTGGAAACACTGAAATGGCCTAAGTTGTCAAGTAAGCTAAATTTATTTAGGAATGAGTCATTGAATCTTAGTCCATCATATCTATATGGATATTAGATAATTTTTCTGGTTTATACATATTTATATATTCTACATACTTTTAGCTAATGGAATTCTATCATTTCAAAAAGATTGGAATTGCCAAAAATCCTCACTAGAATAATACTAATCTAAAAAAAAAAAAAGAATTTTAAGACCAGCAGTAAATGCATTCCTAAAGGAACTGATGGGCAGAAATCCTAGTATTTCACACTCCTGTAGTAAACATTGTAATGAGGTCCCAGTTCAGGACAAATATTTATAGAACTGCCTTACTTCAGAAACATGCTTGCTAATTCCTTCCTCAATAGCAGTCATAGCATAGCTGTTCATGTATAATGGATGGCTTTGCAAATGCGAATGAAATTCATGTGTCTGTGTGTGAGACAATAGCTTTCAGAAGACTGTTAAATGATAGATGAGATCTGAAATCATCATAAATAAACCAAAAATTAGCAATGTATTCAGTAGATTTTAATGTTTATTTTTATTCCAGTTTTTATCAGAAAAAAATATTACACTTCTCTTTCCCAAGTAATATCTTGAGTAGAGAATACACTACTGTGCCTTTCTTTACCTACTAAGTTCTCTGTGCAAAATAGGATATTTCATAGAAAAGAAAAAACCTGGTATTGCCAAAAGGTTTTGAAACATTCTGGCTTGTATCTGAGTGACTGCTTTTATTCCTTTGCTGTCAATGCATTTTTAATGTTTTTAAATTGCCTTGTTCTTATTGATGTAGGCTGAAATTCTGCTGGCACCATCTGTGGAGGGTTGCCAAATAGTGGTTAATTTACCACTGCTGATTTCCCAGTGGAAGAGGCAGGTTTTCCCAATCTAACTTACTGCACGTAAGAGCAAGAGGGCAGGAAAATCAGGAAACTGGGCAATTACAGCAAAGAGAACTAAGTAGAGTAAAGTAAGGAAATAGATATTTCTGATGAGAGGCGCAACAATTTTCTGCAAAGGTAGACACTACATTTCCATCTCCTCAGTCTATCTCTATCCTGTTTCCAAAGGACAAGAGCAATAACAGTATGTCAGTAATGTCTCATATCTGTGACAATACCTGTTCACTAGCCATATACAGTCACAAAACAGCTGACCATAACTGATTCTAAATCTCCATAATATAATTTTAAAATATTGGAGATAATAGTCCAATTTTCCTCTGAGATTTGATGCCAGAAAATTATTTCTTAGAGCTTAGGGCTGGAAGAGGACAGAGATCTAGTTAGATCTCATATGCCACAAGATATTAAATTTCATCTAGATAGCCAGTAAGAAGCCTAAATATTTTAGTTAGATTAAGTAATTTCATGAAACTGAACTGTGAATCACAAGCAGGGGATGAGACCTGAAGATCTGCTCACAGCAGGGAACTGATTAGGCAAGATACACACAACTAAACAGAAAAAGAAAATCATATCCCACTGTAAACCATATCCCACAATGAAACAGGATATTTCATTGTTAGAAAAAATATGGCAATTAATAGGAATTTACACTTTTCCTTCAGGTATTTACATAGGCTGATAAGATCCCCCTCAACCTTGTCTTCTCCAGGCTGAACAGTCCCAGCTTTCTCAACCTTTCCTTATATGAGAGATGCTCCAGTCCCTTAACCATCTTAGTGGCCCTTTGCCGGACTTTCTACAGTACCTCTATGTCCCTGGACAGTGGGGAGCCCAGAACTGGCTGAGAGCTCACTCACTACTCTCTGCTGTGGGATGGGGAGAAAACAGAAAGAAGGCAAGAAGACTCATGCATGAAGATAAGGGATCTTTAAAAGGTGAAGCAAAAGCTGTGCACTCAAGCAAAACAAAAAACACCCTGGAAAGCAGGACTTCAGTACTCACAATAGTTCCTTGGGAAGAAACCATAACCACAAATGTACTCCCATCCCCTACTTTCCTCGAGCTTTTATTGCTGAGCATGACATCATATGGGATGGAACAGCCCTTTGGTCAATTCAAGTCCCGGCTATGTCCCCTTCCAAGATTTTGCCCACCCTCAGCCTACTTGCTGAGGGTGCAGAGTGGGAGAAAGAAAAGACCTTGATGCTGTGCAAGCACTGTTCAGTATAGCCACAACACTATGGTGTGTTATCAACACCGGTTTAGACACAAAACCAAAACACAGCACCATATGGGCTGCTGTGAAGGACATTAACTCCACCTGACCAGACCCAGTACATCAGGTAATGGCAGTTATGAATGGGAAGACCTCTTACATGAACCTTCTTGAAACAAAAGCATGAAATGTGTGAAGATAAACAGGAAAATGGGGAAATCCGGCATGTTTATGACATAATTAATCCTGAATGTACATTTTTCCTGAATATAAATCTGAATAGACCTGTGGGAGCAAGAACATTCTGGAATCAGGCCTGATCCCAACACAGAAAAAGAAACAAATATCCACAAAGCACTTAGTAGATCCTGAGAAAACTTGCAAAAATAAATCCTTTCTCACACATCTTGTTTTGCATCCCGACCTTCACTTACCTATCTGACCTCAAGATCAAATGAGCTTACTAAAGTTCTTGCTTAGGGACAGCAGTATTCTCCTGGTTTTTAAACTTGATTAGATACAGCTGTGGAAACTTCCAAATTAAAAAAAGCCATTCTTACCTATTGTTGCGGAAAGCTTAAATGTTCCTGACACAAACACAGCTTCTAGAATTAGGGACTGTAGTAGCAAGCATAGAGAAATATTGTAAGCTGAACAACTACCACCTTATTTCTTGATATTTTTCCCATGACTCAACTTTATGTTTTTCACCCAAAATTCTGATAGCTAAGGGCAAGCCCATCCAAGTTGCATCAAGAAATGGATGCAGAATGAAGCATCAGTCCCATTCTGATGCCACTACACTTCCTTTTGCCTTTTTCCCCTCTTTTTATTCTTCTAAAGTCCTTTCTGCTAAGCTCAATAATATTTTTCTTTACAGAATACTGTGACATGTCACTCTTAGCAAGTGTACTTGCAATTCTCACCTAAAAAGTGCATTTCTGTTGCAATTTAAAATGGACTGCTGTTTTAGTAGCACCATTTATGTAAGAACAATTCAGCAGCACACATTAAGACAGGTCTTTAAACTAAACTGAACCAATGCTTGGTTCAGAAATTCAGAACCAGTTATAGCCTCTTTGTGTATTAAAATTTGGTGCTTGGTCAATGAATGAAATATTTTACAGAGCCTGACTGAATTGATGGAATAATCTGTTATGAATTGTGTATCATGTCACTTGTGACAGGCTTATTTTCCAGACCAGAAAAGCCTGGCTTGCAAATTATGGAATTCTTGATTCTTGATTCAGGTAGCTTAAATGAAGAAGATTCAAATATGAATTTGTGTGTTAAGATTAATGAAGGAAAGCTGGGTTTAATAAAATTCACTGTTGGGTTTAACAACATAAAAAAGTAGATGACTCCAGATAAAAAAGCTTGCATTTTGTGAAAAAGGCTTTAACTGTTATAGGTGGAACTGAAATAAAATAGTAATCTTATAACTGAAGGCTGTACCACACTGCAGGTGAAGAGGCCAGATTATATTGATTTAAATTCTGGAATTCCTATATTTTAGTAACTGCATTTGCAAAACTAATGTATATGTATTTTTCACTCATGTATATTTATGTGTAAAATATTTTATTTTTCCATACCTGTTAACTGTCTATAACAGCACCCACTTTATATCTGCAATAATGATCACTCTGGGGACTGGTGTACATCCAAAACTACTAAATCAAGGAAGTTACAGTAGCATTAATAAGATAAAACACAGGCAGTTGAGATTTAGACATTACTTTTGTTTTCTCTCGTTCATATATTTTGTGGGTATATGTTTAACTTCAGATGTCTTAATATTTTGGAGATTGTATATATTTAAACCATTTTCCAAAGCTTCCTTTCCTTCTTGTGCCTGTGATAGTTTAAATCATGTGGTTAAATGTTTGTCTCTAATGTTAGCCATGAATAAAAATATTTCTTACAACTAGTGGTAAATTGTAAGTGTCAGAACATTATTAGAGGAAAAAATATCAGCACTGACAAGGCAACAATTGTGTAGTTAGTAATTCATAAGGTTGTTGTCAATTATGTGTGAGGTAATGTAAAAATAACAGTAGAGGGAGACATTAGAAATTAAAGCAGAGTATTAGATGGTCAAGTTCATTCCTCCAGCGAAGATAAAATCTTTCAGTGTCTGTTCAGTGTGACACTGTTCTTTAGCCAAAAACCTTTAAAGAAACTTTCTCATAATAAATAACTTCCACTCTTAAAAGCTCTATCTGATGCTGGAGATTTGGGTGAAGTAAACGTTCATCTGACTTAGTGTAGTGACAAAAGACACATGAGTCAGACCTCTCCCTTTAATAATTCAAAGGTGTTATCCTTTCTTTAGAAGCAGCTCCATTTGTTCTTTTTTTTTTTTATCCATCTCACAGGTGACCTTAAGGCTGTTTCCCTAAATATTGCAGCTTTCTAAGGAAGGTTATTTAACTCTTTTCCGGCTGCTTCTGTGAAACACTCAGAAACAACCATTGCTACATATAGAATGAAATACTATGTGTTTCCTATACAGATTTTTTTAAATTTATTTAAGATGAATTGAAAATGGTAGTTGTTGAGATTATTGCAGGTAGATTTGATTTATTCTGTTTTTTTTGATTGTAGCCTGCATCAATTACTTCATGTATATTCAATAAGTAGTACTCTCAGGAAGCTCTGTCCCAGTGTAGGGGAGAATAATAAAAGTACATATAGGAGCATTAGATTGTTGCCCATAAAGCAGGATTTGTCTGGTTCTGGGATGAAAATAAAAAGCATGAGGCTGGGTATCTATCTTTTTGTTCAGATCTATCAAACTCTCAAAAAATCAAAAAATATAATATTTAATTGGGAAATAATATGGACAGATAGTTGATAATAATTAAGTAATGTCATAAGCTCACAGTTGCACTTCAGCAGAATACAACATGCAACCAATATGTTATGAATAGAATTTGCCATATCTGTGATAAATTTTAAGATTTGGTTTGTTGCCAAACATTGGTCTTTACATGGTAACCATTGTATTTGTGGAGTTATAATGTGACCATAACACAACTCTGAAACTGGTAAATCAGTCTAAATATCACAATATTAATCTATTAATTCTGAACGTGGTAGGCTTTCTTTTTTTCCTTTTTATCTTTTTTGGTTTTCATTTGCTAGCTGTTTTATGGTAATAACCCTAAGTACAAAGAATTCCTTTTAGGCCTAAAACAAGTTTGGTATAGATCTGACAAATCAAAGTCATTCCAACTGTTCTTCTAGCCATCTTGATTTGGCAGTCATAAAACTTCTAAAAATATGTGCCAATATGAAATGCAGTTTCTCCTTGTTTTTTCTTCCTACTCGAAGATTGGGAGTTCATGTTAAAAAAAAAAAAAAATTAAAAAATAAACCTAGAAATGCTCAGGAGGTTGAGAAATCTTAAGTTCAAAGTCTGTACCACAGCAGAGATGTAGACATTTCCTTTTAAAACTTCTAAAAAGTTGTATATACCTGAGAAACAAACTCTCTGCATTCACTTATGGGATATGGAAGTATGGGGTTGGGAATCTGGAGTCAAGTGCATACATTAACTGCTCCTCACATGATTATTTTTCATGCTTGAGCTCCTATTTTAATTTGGGGTTAGGGAAAGGTACCAAATTAATTAAGCAGCAGCATAATACATCCCTTGTAGACAGGAGGTAGACTGAATACTTCCATAGTGGTGATTTCTAGTACAACAATTACTGTTAATAAACCTTGAGCTAAGTAAACCTGATAAACACCATGGCAGAATAATTTCTTCCCACTAGGAAATTATTTACACCTCCTGTGTGATGTATGAGCATCGTGGAGGTAAAAATGGAATCTGTAGACACTCTGAAATTTCTTTTCCTAGTATAACTTTTATTTTAATTTTTTGTACAAGTTTGTCTTCTGAAATAAAACTAGCTATGCCAGGATATCACTTCATATGGTAGCTGATGGGGAAAAATGAGATCTGTATTTATAATTCACTCTGAGATCTTTTCAAGATCCTTTGAAGTTTTAGAACTCAAATATTACAGACCATCCTCTGCAAAAGGATAAAACGTCAGCATCTACCACCAGATCATTAACAGCAATAGACTAATTAAAGATACAAAGATTAAAAAACCCCTTTTATTAGGCCATATTAGCCCTTAGCATTGAAAAGCCACCAAGTGAAACAGTCTCTGATGAAAACTTTTCTCCTTCTCTGAAGCAATTCTGCTGTATTTTAAGAATGAATCTGAAGGAGCACAGGAAGAGTCACGTTAGACTTGTAAATGAACAGACTTCTTTTCTTTGTAGTAAGGATATTTTTAGGTCTTTTATAAAATTACCAGAACTTTTTTGCCCTTAGAATATGCTTTGGTAGCCTATTCTCCAGACTACAGCTGATTCCAGTTATCACATTCAGAGTCATGCTTTCTTACTAGTTTTCACCAAAGCAATTTTCACATTACATATTTAATTTACTTTGAAGCCTGACTGGGCTAATACAATATTTGGTATTAATGGTTAGAGGCTCCATCTTCCATTGATCTTATGAATTAATAATTTCAAGTCTTCTGCTTGCACTTTAATTCACATAGCAAGGTAAGAAGGCTTTTTGAACCACAAATAACTCTACCGCTGCTTGCATTTTTGACTGGATTGTATTCAGGGCTGATGTACCCCTGCAGAATATCCCTAGGAACAAAGGTAAGTTTTCTCCCCTCATTAGTCAGAAAATATGTAGAAGTTCATTTCTGACAGGTTGTATTATATAAAACATACAATGTCAAATCATCTGTCAGGCAATCTAACAACTGCCATAGCAGGACCATGTGCCAGTTCTCAGGAATACCAATATTTACTTTCTGTTCAGAAATCAGATTTAGTGTGTATAAAATGAACAGCAGCATAAAAGCTTTCAGTTACTGTCTGTCCTTTGATGATTTTTCCACTCCATTTTTCTTCCAGAGACGCTGACCCAGTAATAACAAGTGAAGATAATAGGCATCATGGCAGGCAAAGCTGACAACGTACAGCTTTAAGGAGTTTTCATTTGGGAGTAAAGTAAATAAAACATTTCTTGTACCTTAATTCCCCCTACGAATATTGCAAGAAACAGGACAAGTTCGCCCAAACAGCTGTGCCTGAACCAGCTCCCAGAAACTGTCAGGTCTAGTGCCCCTTCTCCTCTGCAGGGAGTTCCCATGGCAACACCTTTAGCAGAAGTAAAAGGAATTACAGATAGATATTTAATTTTTCTTTTTTCCTTTTCTACCTTCCCCTCCTCTCTGTGCCAGTTCAGAAAAGCATTGCTCTCTAATCTTTGGGGCACTGAAAACTGCCATTGGGCTACCAGGCTCCATTTGCTGTTTGTTGCATTTGAAAAGCATGTCCTAGTTCCCTGTGTCTCTTGGGTATCTGATTTATGACATCAAATGAGAAAAAAAAAAGGCAAGAGAGACTTTCAAGAGTGAAAGTTGTTGTGGGGGGAAGATGCTAGCCCAGAGCTGTCTTCAGTTCAGACACTTGAAAAACACAGCATGTTTAATTTTGTCTGCAATTTTCTGAGGAACCTGGCTATAGTCATTAAAGATAAGACATAGCACATGAAATGTAGTAGCTAGAAACATGTCTGCAGAATATTGGCAGGCACTCAGATTTGTTGTCAGTGATTTGTTCTCTGATGCGATTGATGGTTGCTCTGGCCATATTTGGCAACTGATAAAGGTATATAACTTCAGCAATTATCTGTGAGAAAATAACCTAGACCTAGGTGAATTTATCGGAGAATTTTGCAAAAATATCATCAAACTGTCACTCAAGAACTGATTAGCTTTTTTCACAGCATGCGGTTCTACTGGAAGGAAAAGCAGAGTGATTGGCGTATGACACACAACTATTGCGCAGGCTGTAGTTTCAGTGAGAACATAAATGCTAGGTGCTCTCGCACAAACGCAGAGCAGATTGCTGATGATGGGCCTGATCCCAGCTGTGGTGAAGTCAGTGAGCATCCTTTCCCACCACGCTGGGCTTTGAGTCAGAGCCCAGATGTAATGGATAGGACCAGGACAGCAGAGCTGGCTATGCCCATGCTGTGAGAGGAACAGAAAACTCTCCTCTTTTCTCTTTTTTGGCTCAAGGTGAGTTTAGCCCTGTAGTGGGCTTAGGATTCCTGCTCTGCCCCTGGTCCTAGGTTTTCTTCTAAGTAGTGTTTGACAAAGTGAGAACAGATAGAGAGGGCTTAAATGCAGGGATGCTTAAGACACAATCTGTCCTCTTTAAGACAGCTGGAGTGTGCTCTAAGTCTCCTGCACTGCAGTCTGGGCCAGCACCAGGGGCCACGATTTGCTGAAGGAAGGTAAAATCGACTCTGTGCTAAGACTGAGGATGCTTCAAGATACTCAACTACTAAAACACTCTAATAGTTTATAAAAACATTGGCCTTGTAAGCCAAAGAATGAAGGCCATATCCCTTCTTAGAGTTAATCCACCCTCAACCCTCAGAAAAAGAAGACTTAAACCTCCACCTCCAACTCCCAAAGCTGGCATTCTTCATTAAACTATTTTCTGCCCCAAAACCTACCACTCCCTAAACTGCTCGAATCGCCCCGTGAGACAACCTGCACACAAGCTCCAACACAACAAACAAGGTCAACAGCAACCCCCACCCGGCCACCAAGAACAACCCCGCCCCACAAGGATAAAACATCGCTACCCCACTAAAATCCAGCCGAGCAGAAAATATGCCTCCACTATCCACAGTAACTACCCGCAACTTTCAATCCCCAACAAATCCACTAACTACCACACCAACAAGTACCAAAATAAACCCCACACCGTACCCAACAACCCCCCAACTTCCCCAAGCCACAGGAAAAGGATCCGCTGCCAGAGACACAGAATATACAAAACCCACCAACATCCCACCCAAATAGACCATAAACAACACCAACGATACAAACGAAACCCCCATACTTACCAACCACTTACACCCCACAACAGATGCCAACACCAACCCAACCACCCCATAATACGGGGAAGGATTTGGTGCAATGGCCAAGCTCCCTAAGACAAAGCACACTCCCAAAAAGAGAACAAAATAAATCATAGTGGTTCCTGCTTGGCTTTTTTCCAAGATCTGTGGCCTGAAAAACCACCGTTATAAGCTTAAACCACAGGAACTTAAGTAAAACAGGCCTCCCCCTTCCCCCCCATGTACTATTGTGCATTAATTTATTTACCCCATATACATTACATTCATTCTAGGCAAGACATTTAATGTATGTACTGCGTTCATGACCATGTAATCGGGCATAACCGCTCTCCACCGCTCTCCTCCCACCAGGGGACTATCAAGTGAATGGTATTATATACATACTCCCCTAGCTCAGACCAAACCCATACTCCCGCTAAGCTCTGTGCCCGTCGAGCTTTAATGATACGGCAGTGCTTGAGTACAAACTCTGAATGGTAGCCGGACATTCAGGTTTATGTTTCTGAGAAGTTAATGGCTTAGTTGGAAGCTGAGGTTATGCAAGAAGTTGGCTATAACTCTTACATCAATGCATGAGACTCATAATTTCATTTAGAAAATTATAGAAAAAGGGCAGAACAGAGGATCAGCAGTACTGTACCATCCTGCTCTGCAGTGCATCTCAATGGCAACATTTCAGGTAGCTCTTCTCATTATCCCACTGGATTCTCAGATGTAGCTCTCACATCCTGCACAGCTCGTGTGTAATAGCGGTGTCAGCAACCACCTTTTCTGACCTCATCCTCAACTGCAAACAGGCATGAATCCAAGCACATATATTCAATTTTAATATGCTGATCCATAAAATAACCCTTTTTAAGATGAAGGGGCCCTGAAAAGTTAACTGAAGACTTTTGTAATACCCAGTAGAAATTACCAAAATCTATATAATCAGGATGGCTGTATCTACAAGATAGACTGTATTCATAGTTTTTGTAGGAAAATTAAGACTTCAACTTAAAAGTATACTTGATCTGGGGCTGCAGAAACTATATGAAAGCAATTAATTTGATGGCTTTACTGTTTTAAAAACTCTTCATGAAACATCGGTAACTTTTGAGAACTGTTTTTAGCCCCAAAAGAACTCCTGCCTTCATTTGTTAACTCAGTGGGTAGCATGCAGCTCCTCTACACCATTGTCCTGTGAAGACAGTGAGAACCTGGCTTGGAAGCAAGCCCATGTCAAATAGCAGATTCCAGAGCCCTGGGCTGAATCCTGGAACTTTTTGAGCAGAATTTTTCTGCCACTATTACAAGGAATGAGGAAATCTCCTTAGTAAAATGAATAAAAGTTATCACTGGTTTAAATTGGTTTCAGAAGTTTTTCAATAAGTAGGAAAGATAGAGATCTTTCAGTTTCAGCAGAAACTTCCAATAAAGCAAATATGTATACCCAGTGTATACTACAGCTTAGCTATGTGTATTCTAGCTACATACTTATGACTGCTAATCATCTTAAATTCAGAATGCCCCTTTCTTCAAGGGTTTGAAAAACAGCTCTATTGCATGCAAGTACAAGTTTTGGCCTTATTTAAGAAAAGCGCACCTGCCTCCCTGCCCAAATCCTGCTTTGAGCATCTTAAAAATCCGCCTTTGTTTCTTTCATTTAATTTAGTTTCTGCCCAAAGTAATTGTTTCTGTGCCTTCAAAATCTTTTACAGCTGGTTTTGCATTATTATGCAGCCTTTGTCTTTTAACCCAATTATCAAGTCAAAAATTGCTAAAATCTGTCCGGGCAAACAATCTGCATTTTAATTATGAAGAAGTCTGCCACTGTACAAACACAGTTTCACACGTGAAGGGTCTCCTCTGGTCCTCCACTGACTTAACCTTCTGTCTGCTGCTCTTTCAGCTATAAAGAGCACTTGGAACAGTGCAGCATGTGGAGGCTTTCCCCTTCCCTTGACAAATGCTGCAGATCAAAGAACTGCTGTGCTAAGAAGATTAAAAAAGAAGATGATGATGATGATAAAACACGATGTTAGGAGTGCAATAAAAATCTCATGTACTCTAGACCACCAATAATAATGATGTATATTTGTATGATAGGAACATCTCACCATCCTATAAACTGTCAAACATTCTGTTTTTTCTCATAGTGCATATAAACAAACCATTTTTTCCCCACTATGGTTCACCAGAAGTTCTTCTATTATTCATGTATGAGCACTAACTGGAATGAATAAAATACTCTTATGCAGTAATAAAACTAATGAATCATACAGTAAGGTTTAGGCACAAGGGCTTAGGCACACTAACAAGTTACTGTGTGCCAGCTGATTCATGAGAAGTGTGCATACGTACACTTAATTCACAGCATATACAAACTTAACCCTTTTTCACAGATTCCCATAGAATGTATTAATTAAAGTTTTCAATCAAAGCTATTTGACAGACTTTTTTTGCAGTTCATTTTTGAAGGAAAAGCTAAAATTGTGTTTTTTCCTGAATTTCTTTAGATAACATTTTTAATAGCAATTTCTTTTCTTACTAGCACTAGTAACTACAGTATTTCCAGAATGAGTCTATTCCTCCTTACTACATCTATCACCTGCCTCTGGGTTTAACATGCTGCTTGCTTACTTAATTTGTGTATTTAGGAAAATATCACCTTAAACTTTTTCTGTTTTCTGTAAAGCAGATCCTTTATTCTCACTCTTAGTGCTATGTTGGCTTTTGTTTAAGATCTATCTGTATATGATCTGTAATGTATTTAGTGGTCTCAAGAATTGAGGATTAATTTTCTAATTACAGGGGATTCAAATGATGTTTGAATCTAAAGGCTTATGAACTGAGTTTACTTATCCCATTATTAAATAGAAACATTCCTTTGAAATCTTAATTATCTTTGTTTTAAATTTAGCTTTTTTTTTTAAAAAAAAAAAGAAGGTAATTTTTTGACACAAGACAGTTTATGTAACTATAGAATACACAAATGGACTTGAAAGGAGCATTACTAACAGGTCAAGGAAAATATTTGGTAATTGGTTTCCTGCTGGTGGTGTTTTATGTTTATAAGAAACAACAACGTTTCATACTTTCTCTGTTATGATTTGTAATACCTAATTTTCTTCTCTTAGCTTTGATTCCTGGAGAAAAGAATAAGCGAGGTATTTTTTTCCTTCTTTTCTTCTCTAAATTTTGTGGCTAGGGTATCTTCTACTTGTAGATGTAAAATGATTCAGGTTTTTTTTCAACTTCACTGGACAACTAGATATTTTAAGCAGTTGAATCTTGTGCATTGCTATGTTCATTCTTCCACTTTGGAATTATTAAAAGTTTTATCTTTATTACATACCTCTGGGCTTGCTCCAAGGCCTATAGTTACTAATTGAAAGATTGTCTGTCACATACATCTTTTTTCATGCTGTAAATTGATGCTTCAGGCATGGAAAATCATATGGCTGAAAAAAGCTCAGCAGATTCTTGAGTACCTTTAAAACCAAAATAAACCCTTAATAACCTGTATCTAGTTTCTAAATAGTGCTGTACATACTAAGTCAGAAAATTCACAGCAAGACCATTAAGCAACGGATACATTCAAAGATATAATAAGGTCACTTTACTGTTGTGCCCAATTCCTTTATTCTACTCATGGGGTTTTTTTAGCTAATTTAATCCTTTTCCTGGCACTGGGTTTTGGGTTTGGGGGAGTGGGGGAGGGCTGTCTTTTTTCAGCTGGCATCCTGCCTTTCTTTTCCCAACATACCTAGAATACACCAAGTGCTTTTTTTGGCCTCTAGTCAAAGGGTGTCAGGCTGCTGATAAAACACTCATGCTTTACCACCTGACTATTCTTCCATAGCTTGCAGAGCGAACATTGCTCTTCAGTGTGAGAGAAGCATATTTGCTTTTAGGGACCTGGTTCATAAAAGTGGTTTACGTCATATACATATCTTTCCCACAGGATATACTCACACAGTGTTGAACAGATGTTTTTCAAGCTCTCAAGAATGTTATAGAATGATGTCTTTTTGTATAGGTACTCATATGATATTGCATTAGTACTAACATTCTCTCTTGTAGGCAAAAGGACTATAAAATTGAGAGTTAGTATGGCTAAACTGTAAACTCTTTAGAGCCAGAATTGGTCTACTTTATTTCTTGTGTGACATCTAATACAATAGTATCTCATAAGTTACTGAAATGGCAATAGTTTTCATGTCAGAAGTAACTAATTGTAAATGTAGACTTAGAAGTCTATTGCAAACCTACAGCCTTACATCAAGGGATATAAAGAAAAAAAATGGAATCAAGGCTTTTTTATTCTCATGTCTATCATGAATTATGCATTTTCTATTCTTTGCGCATCATTTCATAGTACCAAAAAAAAAAAAAAAAAAAATTGCTCTAAGAAGCATTTTTAAGATCTCCAAGTCTCTTCTCATGAAGAGAATGACAAAAAGGCCTGAAGTGATATCATGAGCTATAATTACGTGTTTACTAGCTAGTTTGAAGCCTGAAAATGATGACTTTCAGAGAAAAAAGGAAGACAGAACATATGAAATGTGATCGTTGTTCTCCACATTGATAAGCAAAATAAACTTCTAAACCTGGTGGCTGAAATGCCATTTGTTTCCTAAGATCATCTCTATAGAAGGAGTGTGCCTCTGTTACAGTTCTATGTCTCAGCATGTCTAGTTTATTCTCTAGTAGCATAGCAATTTGGAGCCTACGACTACTCGGAAAGGGATAGCTTAAAAAGTTGTTAAAAAGACCTGTTGAACAGTTCTCTGGAGTTGGCATGAGTCTACCATGTGCAGAGCCAAAGTAGTAAGATCTGTGCAGAAAAAATGTCCTGTGTTACAAAAAACATTTAAAATTCAACATCAGTGAAGGTAGGTTCTAGGGTACCAAGAGTACATGAGTAAAAAAAGGACTAATATCTACCAGAAAGCTGTAGAGATAGTATTAACATTGTGTCTGAGATCTGTTTAATAGAATGAGATGAGAAAAAATAGTACAGAAAATACAAACCCTTTCAACAATGTCATGAAAGAATATTTAAGTTACTGTGTTAAAATTTTAAGGATGATATTTTTATGTTGCATACAGGTACAATTCCCTCAACACTGATGATAATTAAGGATGTGAGTTAACAGTAGAACAGGTCCCTGGAAGAATCTTAAATTTTGGTAGTGAAATGAAAATTACTTAACACTAGACTCACAAGAAACAGTGAATTATGTCAAATGATGTTGATTCATAGTCTCTAATACCAATTAATCACTTTTTAATGGCAAACTTACAAAAGAAACTAAATTAATTGCTTCCTTAATGTAGTAATATTTTCATTAACAATAAACAGCTGAGATTACTGGAGGATTTGTGCAGTAACGGGAGCAATAATTTGTAACAAATGAAAGTAATCTATGTTACTGCCAGAATTTAGCTGTAGAATTTAGCTTAGGTAAATTATTAATGCTATTAACTGTTAGAAAAAGTCATGTAAGAACCAGTTACAGATTTCAAACACGGATTCATTTAGTCATGTAGTGCTGAAAAGAAGGACAATCTGGAACCATAAGAAAATAATCTGTGCAGCACTGCACAAGCAGTTGTTTTATTTAGGATATTTAGCAATGTTTAATTTAAAAGGGGATTTGAAAACCTGTGTCTTTCTGATAAATACTGGAGATAGTATGGAGGGAAGAACTCAGGATAAGGAGGTCCCATTCCTAATTCTGTCACTGATTGTTCTTAATAAATCTCTTGTCTGAATTCCTCTCTGTGACACTCATATACCACTTGTGTAACAATGCAACAATATTAAAAACATGCAAAAACAATAGCGTTGTCTATTGCTGCAAATAGTTGAGTCCCAATAAAGATGCCCATCAGCTGAGCATGGTCCAGGTATATTGTGTTCTCTCCATTTTTGGAGAGGATGGAACTTAAGTCCAATTGAACCATAAAGAGTGTCTGGATTTATTAAAACTTCAGCTGTAACTTTAAGTCAGAGCTACGATAAAACTTTTCACGTTGGGTCTTGTTTCAGGAATCAGAGACCTGTAACTGATGTTACTTAGTGTAGTAAACATATATGCATACACACATACAAACACACGCACACACCCACACACACATATACGTGTACATATGTGTATACCAAAGTAGTAGTGAACTCCATTGAAATAAATGCTACTGCATGGATCTGTAGACCAGCAGTCCTTAGCAAGTCACCCTTGCAGTTTGTCTTCACCACTTTTTTTCCATGTCTTATTTTACTGTTCGCAGCAATTATTAACTCTTGCTCACCTTTACCCACCATTCTTCCCCTTTGCTGGCTACTTATTTCAGCTTTAGAAAGACAGTTTCCTAAGAGATATTAGTTGATATTCCCATCCTCAAAGTGGTAATATTGGTAGTAATTGATATTCCTAAGGGTTTCTCTTGTTCTGTATGAGAGGCTGTCCTCCATATATATATATAATTTGCTTCTAATGGCCCACAATTCAGCTTAATACTCCATTATGAAAGATATTCAGCTGCCTCTTTTCCTATATAGTCAAGACATACATCTCACATGCATAGGGAACAAAATGTCTCTGGAGTTGTAAAGCTGCTCTTAACAGGAGTTTACAATTAAAAATTGTCTACCAGCAGATGTAACGCATGTCTCAATTTTCTCCTTCAACCCATTTGTATTCTACCTGTCAGCCAGTTTGTGTTAATTCAGCTATTTCATTTGCAGAAACACTTTAAATTGCATTGAACCTAAAATATTTAAAATTTTGTAGACTGAATCAGCAGTTCAAAAGGAATATTTTCCTTCACATCTTGATATACGTGTCCAAGAGAGCTCCCCAACAAATAAATTCTGTGTTAGTTCAAATGTTCATGTGGTCTCCAGGTGTCATTTCAAGGAAGACTATGTTGAAATAATCCAGGTTGGAGTGATGCAGACTGGACTAAATTCCTTCGAGCACATAGGTAGGGAAAAAAGTATCCACAGCTCCTTGGCCAAATACAGATCAAACTAATTTCCTTGATGTAGCCATCTATATGTTTGGGGCATGCAAGATTCAAAACATGTGGCAATAAAGGTTCTTCTCATTTGGAAAAGCATCACTCCAAAAACAAAGTGCTTACCAGCTTTAATACCAGACTTGCAAGAGTCTGAGATAGCTGATGGCTTCAAATCCTTCTAAAGAGGGACCAAGCTGAACAAGTTTAGGGTAGCTTTCATCATTATTTTGTAGGAAAATTTCAGGTGCTTTTATAGTTTGTAAGCTTTAGTCCCAATCATTACGCAAAAAATGTATGCCTAAATTTGGGTGCTCTTATCTGCTGTTTAATTGTTCAGTTTGTTGGAAAACTATAAGTGAACTGCAAAAATGCACATAACCTTGTCTGCATAGCACAAGAAATCTGGAAGCTAATGCAAATTAAGATAGATAAAATAGATACAATAGATCAATTAAATAAGAATTACAAAAATGAGCTGATTTCCTAATTTGAATTTAAGAACTGATCTAGTCAGAAGGCGATGAGAAAAACAAAAGTTTCCCAAACTTCTTCCAAATTGTCTTCCAAACGACAATTACTGTTTCATGAAAAGCCAGCCAGTCCAATCCTGTGAAAATCTACATATTCCACCTCAGTCTGGCATGGTTTGTTCAGTTCCTGCTTTGTTTCTGGAAGGGAGCAAATAGTTTTGCAGATTAAAATCATGGCCTCCAGTCTACTGGGACCGATCAGCTAATTTGTGTTTAAATTGTTGTGAGAGACTGAATTAAATACCCACTATCCTAGCAAGCACAGTAGATGCTGTCAAAGAGGCATTTTTAGTCCTCAAGGCATGTAATTGCTAGTGCTAGTCCATAAGGGAATTTCATCCTGAGAAATTTTTATTGTCTTTCATAAGGACCCTCCCTACTATTGATAGCAGATACCTCCTAAAAAAATGCTCAGCTTCTTGCAGATGGGATAATGAGGCTTCCAGAGGGTGGAAATTCATGCAGTTGACATGGGACAACCCTTTTCCACCAGAATGCTGTTAAACTATTGCAGCTAATTTTTAACTTCTGCTTTCCTAGCAGTAAGAAAACTAAATAAGTCAGTGAAAACTCTGCCATGAATAAGACAATATAGCAATAAAAGACTCCAGCTAGCTTTGTCAGTCATTTTGCTCTTGAACATGAATCTTCAAAGTCAAGAGCAACCGGAGTGAAGCACTTTACTATGCAGGTATGTTACCTCTGAGCATCACTGGAGCTTCCATCTGCTTTCTTCTCTGAAAGCTCACTTTCTGAAAATAATCTTGCACACATGTGGAAACCAAAGCATTCACAGAGTTTCTTACTGCTGCATATGAGGTGTTTATGGAATGGAGCACTGATTTTACATTTATTTTCTCCTGCAATATCCTTGACAGAAAACCAACTTTAATTTTGGCAGGCCATGGAAGGAGATTAAAAGCTCATCTGTAGGCTTGAACTAAAGTCATTGAAGTTTCTAGAGTTTAATACAGGGGGATAAAATACAGTGACTTAGAGTCACAATGTAAAACACAATATAAAACAATTCACATTTACATTATGAGATGCTTTATCTCAATTATGAATATTTCCAAACAGGTGAACTTATTTATTTAATTAGCTTGAGTCTCCCAGCATCTTTACCACTACCACAATGGGCCATGGAAAAAAACCCAGAATGAACAGGACCAATAACACTCAAAAGTGTTTTGAACTTTCTTTAGATTGTTGGAGAAAACATTGTTTAAGCTCAGTTATCAGTTGACAATTGCAATGAGAGACCTGACGGGCCCATTTTCTCACAGGGATGCCTTCCAGTCCCTCCTGTAGCTGCTGTCGGTGAATGGTAGATGCTTTGGCAGCAGCCTAGAAGATTTTTTATATAGATTGTTCAATACGTAGAATCCCCCATCAGCCATCCTTGATGAACTCTGCAGACAGGTTGGCTCAGGCACCTTTTGCATGCTATATTCTCTCCATGCACTTGGGAAAGAAGCAAAAGTAGAATTCTAGTCTCAGAAATCCATCAATTCTAGAATACTTACATGAAAATACTTCAACTAGAAGGAAGATTTCTCAAGAATTCTGCAATTCCTGTTGCATTTAAATTTGGGAAAAAACATGTTTCAAAGAGATTTTTTTCCTGTCATATGCAATGAAAATGATTGGAATGATACAATACAGTGTAAATTTGGCATCAGCTCCAAGAAATCATGGGGATTCTATTCCAAGTCTGGGGTAAACTTAAACCAGGTTATCCTGCCAAGTCCTTTTGGTTCTAGCTTCATCCTGACACCAGATATTATTCTGTTAGTAATCACCTGGGATTGTAAAGATTGCAATTTCCATTAAATTACATTGCCTGTATTTCTTTAAGCTCTCCCCACTCTACACCCATATGCTTATGCATATGTGCCAATGAAGATTATTCAGTTACATAAATTACTTATTCTGTGCAACCATTGTTTTTCCGACTTCACGTATAAAAGCATAAACTTGATAATAGGTGATTTGGAGCTTGTAATTGATTAATTTTTATTAGTTTACTGGGTTCATATAAGATTTTATAAACTGAATCGCTCATTATGTGGCAATTTCTATAATGTTGTGTCAAGTTTTCAATGCCATCTTTTCTTAGCTAGAACAAGTGGGGTTTTTTAAGTCTTTTTCTATCTGTCCATCAACCTGCTTGAAACATTGCTACAGAATAATTAAAATTAAAAGTTGTCTTTCTCTTATGTAGTTTTCATGTCTTTTTCATTAATTTTTCAAATAGCTGTCTTTTCCTTGCAGACTATCATCTAATAATGTCCTCGAAACACTAAAGCAACATTTCAGGTGGAGCTGGGGGAGCATTGCAGAACATGTTCTTGAAACATCTTCAGTTTTTAAAGTATTTACTTTGACTCTGCTCAGGCTTTTTCCATGAATTTTCTAACAGATAAACTTAAATGAAATAATGTTTGTCAAAAGAACAAGTTGTTAGTGAGCACTGGAAAGCCAGAAAGCCAATTTCAAAATTGTAATTTTAAGGATTTGCATCAGAAACCTGACACTAGCAGTTAGCATATGCAGTCAAGGAATTGAAGTGTGTCGTGTTAAAGCAACTCCCATTTCATATAAAAATACTGTATGTGGAAAAAATACAGGTCATAAATTATTTTTTAAAATTATTTGATTAATAACATTAGATATGAGAGAAATATACTGAATAAAGCGGGTAATAGAAATTTCCCTTTAGTACTTTAATCAAATGTCCTGCCAGGCTTGAGGTCACTTCCTACCATCTGCTTTGTGAAATTTGTTGCTGAGGCTCCATTATAGTCAAAAGCAGACAGGTGACACAAATAACAGTTGCTAGTATCACTGCCTTTTTCTGATCATACCTGTAGGGTGTACAAAATTAACAGATTTCCCTTTGTGAGAAGATGACTGAAAAATAGAACAGAACAGAACAGAGTAGAATAGAATAGAATAGAATTGAATAGAATAGGACTGTTTCATTTGGAAGGGACCTACAATGATCATCTGGTTCAACTGACTGATCAATTCAGGGCTGACCAAAAGTTAAAGCATGTTATTAAGGGCATTTTCCAAATGCCTCTTAAACACTGACAGGCTTGGGGCATCAACCACCTCTCTAGGAAGCCTGCTCCAGTGTTGGACCACCCTCTTGATAAAGAAATGTTTCCTAATGTCCTGTCTAAACCTCCTCTGGTGCAGCTTTGAACCATTCCCACACATCCTATCACTGGATACCAGGGAGAAGAGATCAACATGAAAAGAATATGCAGACAGAGAAAGGAAAAATTTTGGATCTGAGGCCACAGAGGAAGAGAACAGGGAATAAGCTTCACTTTGTTTTGCAGCAGAAGTGGCAAAACTATGTGACAAGTTGCAGAAAATCAACTGTCCATGTCCTGCCTACATGGACATCTCGGAGCCCACAGACAGACAATAGCACCAGTGCCAGCAGGAGCACCAGTCCCCATTCCCCACTCTGCCCCACTCCCCAAGCTCAGGGGTGCTCAGTCATGTTGTTACACCAGACCAAAACTAAATTTATGTCTCAACGCTGTTATGGGTCTTGGAACACAAAAAATAGTTTGACATCAGTAAATTTTTATTGATTTCCAGATAAACACTACTTGAGTACATGGGATTGCTTTTCACAGTATCAGTGTGTCTGCTTATTAACAAAATGGATTTTTGTTTGAGAACTGCTGCTTCCCACCCCATAAAACTATGAAAATACTCTAAAAGCAGCACTATAGACTGTTTTTTTACAGGCAATTATTGCTATTATATATTTCTTCAACATCAAGGTCAGAATAGGAGAGATTTCTACATTACTATTGTGAAGTACTTTCCATATTTTACAAAGCTGTTCGAATTTAAACATACAATAAATAATTTTTCTATACTGATTTTTTAAATTGGGCTATTCATAGACAGCACATCTCTCAGGGTTCAAAATTCACAGCTGACTTCTGCTTTAATTTTCTTCCTGCTTCTCTGATCAAAAATATCACGACAAAAGGACTTTGATGAAAATACTTATGAGCAGTTTTAAATACAAAATTTCACTGTTAAATGGAAGTTATTTAACATTTTTTAGTTAATTTTCTGGCTGTGCAGCTAATATTCTGAGCACAGTTTGCAAGTGATGATTTGTGTAATTAAAAAGAAATATCGAAATAATATTTGTTCTTGCACCAATAATGAATTTTGTCCTCTCATTTAAAATCAATTTGTTTTCTCCCACTAGTCCCACAAGGTATTTTGTTTTCAATGCCTACACACTTAAATTGTTTGCCTCATCAGTCACTAAAAGGACAGGGAAGCTCAGGGAAAAAAGAGGAAATACAAACCTCAGAGTCCAGTATGATACAGTTGAACACTTATGATCAAATGATTTCAAGTAATGTACATCCAGTCTGGTGCCAATATACAGGAAAGTGTAATATAAAGCATAATAAACCATCCATATCTGCAGATTTCTGAGTGAACATTCTTATCATGCTATTGATTCTAGTAGTAGTTTTGCATTAGAGGAATTGTTCTCCACTATTTCTTCAGAGAATATTTGTGCTCAGCCACATGCATACACAGAGTTTTGCAGAACCGTTTAGGACAGCTGTCTCACTGAGCATCCTCAGTTATCAGAAGGGCAAAATGGTCTGGTTTCAAGATAAGGCATTGTGATAATACTCTTTCACCTGTTTAGTAACAAAGGGTGAAGAATAATCTTAAATATTTCTTAAAGTCTAATTCATTAAATGCCACCAGAGTTCATGCTGAGAAAATATTTTAAAATAGATGCATTGGAAGCATGAAGTGAAAGGTGACAAAATGCCATCCTAATGACCTCCCATGTGAGGTAACTGGCAGGTTAATCTCTGACAGTTACTGTATGACATCTTTCACTGGAATTAAAGACCTATAGTCACTAGCTGGTAATACAAGTAGCTCTTCTCTTTGCATGCATCAGATACAGGTAGAGGACATGTAGCTGGTGTTAACAAAGAAAGATGAAGTATAATTCCATTACAAAATATCTTCAGAGTTATAGGAAAGAACCATTAAATTTACCTTATTCTACCTCATTACTTTTTAAAAATAATGAATACTAGTCCATTATAGGTGTCTGGGAACAGATAGTTTGTTTTGATACGTCAGTATCAGCCTTGCTGGGAAGAAACTCCATCATCATATGCAAATAAATATAATTAGCTTTTTTTTCCAATTGTGTTTGTCATTATTCCTTTTTAACTCTGTTCCTTCTAATTTAATGTTGCCTTGAGTGCATGCTATTTCCTTGTCTGAAAAAAAAGATCACAATTAATGTATCTAAATGGCAATATGTCATTTCCTTGCCTGAGAATGATAAATACATTGTTGCTAGGAAACAGTTTCCAAAGACAAAATTTTCAAAAGACAGCATTTATGTAGATAAAAAATGTCCCAAGTATAATCACAAAGCAATGTGGAAAACTAAACAAAAGTCCCCTTCTGGGGTTTGAAAGGGAAGGAGGGAGAGTGTCTGTAGGCAGAGACAGCTAGTTAGTAGCCTACTTTACTAGATAATGGTTTTATGGCATATCCTTATTTTAACCTATTCCTATACCATGCATAACATACCTTTCCAAGACTATGATTCAAAAGCAGTATTCAAGCATAATTGTAGCCCCCACTTTTCAGGCATAGAATCTGATCTTCGAAAACATCACCCACATGAATAAATACAGGCTAGCCCAGAACAGGGCATAGTATGGTCATTCCTGAAAAGTAGTGTTTTGCATCTTTAGCTATATCTGAATTTAAAAAAAAAAAAAAAAAAAAGAAAGCATTAATTTAATTACTGGATAAGACTTTTTTGGAAGTCTCAGTAATGAGCCATCATGGCAGCTTTAGTAAAAGCTGAGTGAGATGAAAGCTGTACTGAAATTGTTCAGACACCACAAATGTTTTTGCATGACCCAGCTGCTAAACGTATAAGATTCTTCTCTCCTAATGTGTCTTTTGGATGATGCTGACTTGAGAAGACCAAAGGCTCCTATGCATGAACTTACACCTCTGCAGAATATTCAATGTAGTCTTGATTTTTGGGGATAAATGTCTTCAACATTAGAGAAGTCAGTGTTATGCCCCTGATCCCAGAGGTCCTCTTGTCCAGTCTGGGATCTCCCCAACCATGGGCTCTTTGACTTTTTTATTCCCAAGGGAAATGCTCACTCACACACTCACCTGACTTGCAGCTCACAGCCTCTGTGTTGAGCAGTGCAGAACAGCTCCATTTTCCCTGCTCTGTGTTCTTTTGCAGCAAACTCTTGTACATACTTTCCCTGCTAGGCAGTCATTTGCTCTGGGGCACTTTCTGTAGTAATACCTAGGTGGTATTTCAGAAACATCCTTAGAAAAACCCCAAACCTGCTCCATCTGCTGCCCTTGTTCTGCTGCAGGGACAGTATTTTTCAGGAGCTGTTTTCTGATTAGGAGTTCAGGCATAGCCATGGGAGACAAACAGACCCTCTAATGCCTGCAATGGCCATGGGCTGTAGAGGATATATCCTTCATTAAACCAGTGGAAAATTTAAGGGCCAAAGGCAATTTTGCTGCAGAAAAAGAGGCTGCCTGTGAGATCCGAAGCTAAAATGTGTATAGATATTGGCAGTAATGCCCTAATTATTGACTGAGTTTCCCAAGTAATCTAAATAGATACTTACTACCAGCTTGGTTCTTCTGATTGCTTAATTTGCTAGCATCCAGATGAGATAGTCTAGTCTGTCCTGTAAATTTCCCTTTTTGCTTTATAAAAGGCAGTTGTTTCCACAAGATAACTGATCACAAAAGTAGTGAAACTCTATTGTGAAGCAAATGGAATGAGATAAAGGCTCTGAAGTCAGAGCTCAAGGGATGCTTGGTGGAACAAGAAAAAGACTGCTGAGAGATTCCAGCCATGCAAGTGCATGAGACAAGGTATCCATGTAATGATCTCTCATTACGTAGACGACTAACTCAAACATTCCTTTGGTCTTTTCAACAGAAATGGGTTTGACTTTTTCAAAATATGATGCTTAGATCTTTTCCTTGATGTAAGCTAACAAAATTTCTATTATGATTGGAAGAATGTAATATTCCCATTGGACACTATAAAATACAAAAAGCAAAATATATGTAGACAGAGAAACCATACATACTGTAACAACTAATAAATAAAGTTTTGCAGATACATAACTGAATTCGGGATTTCCTTTGCATGAACTGTTTCTGACTTCAGAGTTTTTGAACTAAGGAAAACATCCGTTTCTAAAGAAACAATAATAGCATGAGCCGGTCCTGACAATGACTGTGGAATTTTTTGTCGTAATAAAGTCCAAGTTTTTTACAGTCTTTTTATTAGTCACCCATGTAAGAGTAGTTTAAGTACTATTGCAAGGTATCCTGGATACACAGAGGTAAGAGTTCTTTAATAAGCAAATTGAGCAGCATGTTTTGCTGATTTTAAACTTTTGTATTCTTACAATGTAGAATAGCCAACGATCACCTATACTGGAACTGCATTTATTTCTGTAATATGGTCTGCCATTAAAATAAAATGGGCAGGGCAACAAAATGCAATGTGTTTAAGTATATCAGAATGTAATAACAATTTCCAAGATACACCTGCGTCTATAAACTAATGGTTAAAATAGAAGATCTTAGATATCCACATTTACAAGTACAGTCCCAAAAGGCTGCCCAGTACTAGCTGTTTAACTAGAGAGATTATTAAACTTCATATCTGAAAATTTTGCGTTTATGTCCCTGCAGTTTTGCAGCCCAGAAATGGCTGACCCTGCGCTGTCAGGTATCTCATAAGCCTCACTGGGTCTCCGAGTTTACACAGTCCTCTCTGGCTTCTCAGTCTTCTGGTGTTTCCAGTTAGGTAGGCATAGTATGTTGTCAAACATTACAAACAAAAATTGAAGTATGTCAAACTTCAAAGTTTGAGCAAATTCCTTAGTGTGACCTCAGTGGAGCAAATCTCCAGGGGTGAAGAGCCCAAAACTTTTCTTGATAACTAGTGTCAATTCTTAACCACTCTCATTTTGATCCCTACCCTCACCCCATGCTCCATTAGAGTTTCCCTTGCTACAGCTTGTGACCACTGTATATGATGGGTTTATGAAAGGCATGTCCTGCTTGACTCACCTGACTTCCTTCTATGACAAGGTGACTTGCTTAGAGGACAAGGGAAAGGCTGTGGATGTTGTCTACCTGGACTTAACAAAGCCTTTGACACAATCTCTCATAGCATTCTCCTGGAGAAACTGGCTGCTCATGGCTTGGATGGGCATGCATTTCACTGAGTAAAAAACGGGCTGGATGGCCAGGCCCAAAGGGCTGTGGTGAATGGAGTTAGATCCAGTCAGTGGCTGGTCACAAGTGGTGTTCCCCAGGCCTCTGTTTTGGGGCCAGTTGTGTTTAATAGCTTTATCAATGCACTGGATGAGGGGATCGAGTGTGCCCTCAGTAAGTTTGCAGATGACACCAAATTGGGTGGGAGTGTCCATCTGCTCGAGGGTAGGAAGGCTCTGCAGAGGGACCTGGACAGGCCTGGACAGGCCTAGGCCAACTGTATGAGGTTTAACAAGACCAAATGCTAGATCCTGCACTTTGGTCACAACAACCCCATGCAACGCTACAGGCTTGGGGAAGAGTGGCTGGAAAGCTGCCTGGCCGAAAAGGACCTGGGGGTGTTGGTAGACAGCCGGCTGAACATGAGCCAGCAGTGTGCCCAGGTGGCCAAGAAGGCCAACAGCATCCTGGCTTGTATCAGGAATGCTGCGGCCAGCAGGAGCAGGGAAGTGATTGTCCCCCTGTACTCGGCACTGGTGAGGTCGCACCTGGAATACTGTGTCCAGTTTTGGGCCCCTCAATACAAGAAAGACATTGAGGTGCTGGAGTGTGTCCAGAGAAGGGCAACGAAGCTGGTGAAGGGTCTGGAGCCCAAGTCCTACGAGGAGCAGCTGAGGGCACTGGGATGGTTTAGTCTGGAGAAAAGGAGGCTGAGGGGGGACGTTAGCACTCTCTACAACTACCTGAAAGGAGGTAGTAGCGAGGTGGGTGTTGGTCTCTTCTGCCAAGTGACAAGCCGTAAGACAATAGGAAATGGCCTCAAGTTGTACCAGGGGAGGTTTAGATTGGATATTAGGAAAAATTTCTTCATGGAAAGGGTTATCAAGCATTGGAACAGGCTGCCCAGGGAAGTGGTTGAGTCCCCATCCCTGGGGGTATTTAAAAGACGTAGATGTGTTGCTTAGGGACATGGTTTAGTGGTGGACTTGGCTGTGCAAGGTTAACAGTTGGACTTGATTATCTTAAAGGTCTTTTCTAAGCTAAACAATTCTATGATTCTATGATGTTGCCATAATTTGATGCATATAACATAAATTCATACTTTGATACTATATTTTTTTGCGAACACTGGATTGGATGAGGCTTGTAGTGAAAGGGATTGATAATGTTTTTCCCTTACACATAACTTTTGAATGTGTAAAACAGAAAACTTACAGTAAAGCTGATGATTAGGATTTGTCTCTGAGATTATCTTGTTTAAGTAAAGTTTTTCTAATAGACTTCCAACGATTTAAGTAGTTTCGCTAGAAAAACATTATCTAGCTGGTGTCAATAGAAATATAAACTATGCAACAGTTGAAGACAAAATTAAAGCTGTTGGAGAAATCATTCCTTAATAAGATTTCTGAAAAAGGAATATAGAATTTAAACAAAAGTTGATCTAAACTGGAAGTACTTGGTAATAGTCACTGGATGGTAAACAACCTCTTTCAATGGGAAAGGAGGTTGAAAAGTAATCTCAGTGAAATAAAGTTTCTACATGTTATTAAATGACTGTTGGAGTTATGGTTTGCAAGAGAAAAATGCTGATATTTGTAGAAATCTATAGAAGCACAGGCAAAATTATATGTATAAATCCTAGGCTGGCCCTTCCTAAGTGAAGAGGAATGGTTTTACCAGTGTGGACTATTTACAAAAGCAAACAAATTAAACTGAATTTGTAAACATTAGTTATTGATAAAGGATTTCAGTTTCCTTGCAACCTTTAAACATTCTTGGGAGTATTCTGGCTGAAATAGATTCCTAATTCTTAGCAAATCAAGTTGCCAATATTCAGTAGTATTTTCTGAACATGCCCCTAAGTTCTCTGAAACATTTCTGATAAAAGTTATAGCAATTAGAACATTTGCCAGTAAATTCTTTCTCTACAATTTGGATCTGAGGAGACATGCCTCAAGCTAACCTTGAATTTCAAGGCAGAACCTGTCAATAAATTTGCCATGAGGTTGTGCACCTAATGTTTTACAGGACTATATAGGCTCAAATGTAATGTCAGGTCTATCCTTAAAATGCATTGTAGAAATACCAATTTTCTTCCATGGCAAGTCACAGAAAAAGTATCTTGTACAATATGAAGAGAAACTGTCAGTTATTTCTGAAAGTCATAATCCTATCTAAATATTTTTATTGAAAAATTGCTTTGTTTTGAAAAGTTTGGAGGTATCTCATGTATTCAAAATATTTTCTGTGTTCTTCGTCAAGAGACAAGAAAATAATTTCTTGACACCTACTGCAGGATTGCCTTGTGCCATTTTGCTAGATAAATTAATTAATTATCTTTATTTCCTCCTTTCTTGTGTGCGTGTACTTGTGTGTAAATGTATTTATAATGTTTTGTAGATATGAAGAATGTTTTCTGTTTTGGTGTGATCAATTGTCACTGGAGAAACCTGGAGGAAAGTTTCAGAAACATCCACCTTCACATCTTACAATGAAGATGTATAACAACAGACATGTTCTTCTAAATTCTGAGGGGTGGGGAAGGAAAACCCTTTTCTTTTACAGTGAGCTTGTATTATCTTTCAGTTGCTTTCACATTCTCTTGCACAGTAAAATAGTACACAGAAATTACTCTATTTTCTACTCTGTAATCAATGACGTGGTCTTCATCTTAGTTCTCTAATGTTCCTCATTGATTCAATCAAGCAGAAACAACCCTGTCGTGAGGGTTTATAAGGATGGAATTATTTAGATTTGACAAAATTTGGGCAGAAAGAGGAAAGACATTCTAAAGCTGTTATGCAATTAGGCTACATAATGGCAGCTGAAATTCAACATGGAGAAATGCAAAGCATTGCATATCAGAGGGACCAATTTAAAACTTCTCAAACATACAAAAATTCCTAAGAAGGGCAAAGATTATTAAAGTCTAGAAGATGAAGAACTTTCCTACAATGAAAGATTAAAAGCAGCAGGACTAATTAGTTTGAAGGGGGTGTGGGGGACAGGTTTTTTAAGAGTGAAAGCTGCTATGGTAAAAATATATATTAAATTAGAAATTCTAAAAAGAAGGTTAGTCCAGTGCCCTTCCCATAACATGAGTATGGGAAAGCATTCACAGACAGTAAGAGTAATATATCTGAAATGGTTCAGGGGAATACTTTTTTGTGCAAAGAGCAACTACCCTGCAAAAATCCCTGTGGAAGGTATCATTCTTCCTTACTGTTTAGGATATTAACTCCTCACTTCCCATGACAAGTTAAAGTAATTGTTTCCAAGATATCTGGTATTATGGATTATACTTTCTCCTGAAGCATTAGTTTTAGTGTATTCTCAGAGACACAATGTTGAAAGAGCTATGTGGTGTTCAGCTGTTCCAACAAGGCAAACCCTCTGCTTCTGCAGCTGGCTGAGGACCCCAGAATAAGAGCACAGTAAATTCCTAGTTCTCAAGGCTGGTGCAGGGGGAAATAAGGCTCAGGTGGCCAAGCATTTCCCTGCGGTGGTAATTCTCCAAAAATAGCCTTTTTAAAATCCCATTCTGCAAAGTGTTGTATACTCTGATTCATAACCAGCAGGGTACTGTAACTTATGCTTAACTTCAGTGTTTATACTGTTTTGATTTCTGCACAGGTTTTACCCCTTGGATATAGAGATAACTCCAGAGAAAGAGGAGAAAGAAAATGGATGTATCATATCCGTTCATTTCAGAGACAACAGACCTCAGCACATGACATTGCCCTAGTGACATCTCACAGAAGAAAACCATTTTTGACTTGCTCCACAAAGTGTGTAAGAAAGGTAAAACCTGCCAAGCAAGCCTTAACTTACAACACAGCAGGATGATTTTTTTCCTAATGCTTCTCGCTTCTTGATGGAACTTGGGAAAAATGATCAGTCTTTGCACTTAGGGCCTCTCTGGATTTTCTCCCATGCATCTTTTCCACCTCCTCATTCTAATAAAAATGCTAAGTTAGTGTCTTCTCTCCTTGATGTAGTATGGGATGTATATAAACTTACTTGACTGTTATACAGCTATTTTCAGCTATGTATCTCAAAATGTTTTTACAAAAATCATGTGATTGATTTTATAGATTTTTAAAATCTCCTGTGTCACACTCCAGAAACAAAGTAGTAAAAAGTATTTCTTATCACAGCAGAGTCCAGCAAAAGCCCAGATATTTTGAATATATGATGAGTTTCACACACACAAAATAATTTAGTAAAATAATCAGGAAGTCAATTGTAAAGGTGTTTTAAAATAACATCTGATAAGTCTTTCTTTCTAATACTTTTCAAAATATTTGAAAGTCTTAGAAGCATCCTTTTCTAAAAGGAAAAACATACATTTTTAAGTGTTTTTTCTTTCCTTTAAGGATAAAGATTTTTCTTTGATGTATAATAGAAGGTTAGCTTCAATCTTAATTCTGGTGTAAGAAATTACGCACTTCCATAAGTATTCAAATCACTAACAAAAAGAAAAGGGAAAAAGATTATATAAATAAAAGCAGCAGGAATTTTGGATAAGTGGTGATTTTACAAGCCTAGTTAAGCATAGTAGGACAGTTATACAGCCCAGTCAAGTATGGCTGATTGATTTTTATCTGCAAATTGTTATCGACTGTGAATGTTGGCTGCAGGTTGTTGTTAAAATCAAGAGCACTGTGCATTCTATTTAGAGAACAGTGGTTGCATAATAAATCTGTTTTCCCATGAAAAGCATGCAATTAGTATTAATGACTTCATCACAAAGGGAAAGAGCATACTAAAAAGTTGCCAGAGATGCTGGGTTGAAAAACACCATTAAAACAAAGATTGTAATATTACACAGGAAGAGCTGAAAGCCCTCAAAGCCTGGAGAAAAAGAATCAGAACTCAGAGAAATGGTACAGATAGCAGCACATGATGCACAGTACATGTAGGACTTTTGGACAAAGTGGGAACCCTCTAGATGCAAAAATTCAAAAATTAATACAGTCTACTCATACAAAGTGACAATGTGTTGGGCAGATTAAGTCTTAAGGAGAGTTATTCCCAATATAAAATTGTAACAACAACAAACTATAAATATTAAAGTATAACATAAGGCTGGGCATACCATGCATTACAATTTTACCCTCATATGTTGAGAAAATACAGAACTAAGCAGGTAGAAAGACTGCTAGGATGGTGAAAGACTTGAGAGCTTGCTGTGTGACAGGGGGCTAAAACCCCTTGATTTTTCAGCCTAGCAAAACAAAAGCTCACAGGAATTATAATTCCTGTCTATAAATGCAGAAGAAGAGTATACACATGGAAAGGAAAGAGCAAACATGAGAAATTGTATCCAAAACATTTTAATCTGAATTATTAAAGTGATACACTTTGAATGCATTTATGTTTTGTTAGATGGGCTTGTCATGAGGCTTCAGCTTTGTAGAAGACAAAGATAAGGAAGTTGAGTACAAGTCGATAGTGAAAGGTAAGTGATTGATAGCCTGACTGGTTTGAGGGACATTGCATGGCAGGAAGAGAATAGGGGAAAACAGGGTTAGATGCAGGTGACAAGGTCTACATGGAAAGACTCATTTCTGCAGCAGTGCCAAGCATAGGGATATTTAAGCATGAGTTATAACAAATTAACAAGTAGGATGTCTTGCAGTTCATAGAGGACATTGTGTGAGAATCTACAGAAAAGTCTGCGACATGGCATTGCACAAAATAGGATCTAGAGATAGTATCTAAATACTTGGCATATGAATAATTAATTAGCTCCAAAAGTGCCTAAAAGATACATACCAGCAGATGACAACCAGTAAGACAATTATATAATGTATGAGGAACTAATTAAAAGTGTGAAGGGGGTGTTGTAGTTCAGATTTTCTGCATTTCAGCCACTGGCCAGATGGGCCCACGTGTTGTTTGGTCACCAGCATGTTGTAGCAATGTGTGCTGGATATATACTACACTGCTTTGAATACATACTAATGTGTAACAGAACACATGATGATGAAAGTTCAAAAAGCAGATTGAGCCTAATTTCTGGAAAATGTGGAAGCAGGAAGAAATTCTGGAGAAAACATCTCCAGGCAGTAAATGAGCATCTCTTCTCCAGGGCACTGAGAGTACCTTATGGGACAGACACTGGGAAGAGCAGCTGGCTGCAGGGCTGCAGGCTTTGGGCTTCTGGAAGAGGGACTTTGTACAGCAGAAGTGTGTTCCTTAGGACAGAGGTGCAATTCTCTGCTTTATTCTGTAGCCAAAGTCATCCACTCAAGCAAGAAAAGCTATTTTTGGTACCTTTTCCTGAAAACTTCTTGCTGACATCCTGCAAATAATTCTACCACCCATGGTGAGATTTAGCCAAAAGTGGGATGGAAATGAGGAGTTTGACCTATGAAAAAAACACCATTAAAGTCAGCATGCGACTGGTCAGAGGCATCTCATGGTCATAACATGGCTGTCATGGACTACCCTGTTACAATCACTTTCCCTGACTGACACGATCACTGTCAGTGACAAATAACACACAACGTTTTCATTACCAGTGGACACTTCAGAAGATGCAACTGTAAAAGCCCTTGGATAAGATAAAAGAAAATGGACCACAGTATCTACAATGTGAACATTTAGAAAGCTTAATCCTAGTGTGAATTCCCTGAAACAATTAGGCAGTTTTTGTATTCCAGTGAGGCAATCTCTTGCTTAAATACCAGGGATATGACTGAGATGCATTTTAAGCTAGGTCATGCCTTCTCTTTTTTTTGCCAAATATAATTAAAAATGTATTGAAATCATGCAAGCTGCACTATTCATTAAGCATTTGCGGATGTAATACTGTGAGAAGCACTGCTGCTGTTCTGCTTTTGGCAGTTGACATCACCATGGCAAAAAACATGCTGAGCAAATAGTGTCTGCACATCAGAAAGTGAAAGCATGACTGTGGTTGAGAAAAGCAATTCTCAAACTAAACTTCACCTGTAATGCAACTTCTTGGAATTGTCCTTTAATTAAATACATTATTTGTGAAAATCTAACAAATGAAAAGTAGGGCTGGCTAGAAAAATAAACAGAAAGGGATTTTTTCCCTTCCCCACTAATTCTGTAAGTTTTGATTTCCGTTCTTATTTAGAACTAATCTACGGTTCTCAAGTTTGAAGTCCTTTACAAAACTTTCCTTTACTTTATGAAATATGTTCAGACATCTTATTTTAAACCTAAAGGCTCATCAGAAGCAACATAAATTCAAGACCGGGCAGAATTCTTCCTGAAAGTTGCAGGTTTTTGACAGGGTAAGAGCAAGAAGATACTTAAACACATACTTTACACCAGACAAATATGAGTGACACATTTTACTCACATTAAGTCAAAACTTTTTGTTTCCTGCTCTTCTGTCTGAGCAAAATTTCCTATTTTGAAACTTACCTTCTATATTTGTGCTCTGTCTCTGGCCAGACATACAGATTTTTATTAAGCCAAAACTTAATCCAAACCATTCTTATTGGTAGGTTGTCAAGTCTCAGTTTGAATTTCCCTTTGAGCATCTCAGAAAATCCACTTAATGGACTTGCCATTCATGATAGTTTATCTGCTGTAATATGATTCCTGATTATCTTTTTCTTCAAGGACAAAAATCCCTGGTCATTAGTTTAATTACTAGAGAAGCACTTCCCATGTATTCTTTTTTTCAGTTCAAGTAATATAATATATATCAGACATTTCTCTTGGCAGACAGTGATTCCTGCTTACTCAAAACTCCCTCACTCCAGGTCCTTTTTTACAAAGCCTATAATAATTTTTACATGTCACAACCTACCAAAGTTGCTTGTGATTTTGAATAGTAGCTTACTTCTATTCAATGTGATTCTTGGCTGAAGGCCTGGCAGAATTATCTAGACTTGGAAAGGTCAAAGACAAATTCAGTGCCAAAGTGATGATAAGCTGCAGGTAGGACTGCAAGCTTTCCAAAACACATTCAATGCCAGGAGAACTTTCCTAAAAGATAATAATTGAAATGAAAAATATGAATGTGTCTGTGACGTGTAAGTAGCAGAAGAAAAACTATAATTTACGCTGTGTCTGTAAATGACTGTCTTAATCAGAATTTTTTAAAAAGTGATACTACAGTCAGTGAAGTATTACCAGATCATGTTCTATATTACAGGTTCCATTCAGTGAATGTTGCGACCCCTTATTTTGTGTCGTGTATGTGTATGTCTTATGTGAACAACGGCAATGCTGATTTGATGATATATATTAGATTAGAAAATTACTTGTCAACTCTTCATGTTTGGAAATTTTTTTGTAATGAGAATAGTGAAAAATAAATATTCCTATGGTGTTTGGACTGCCTGCTCCTTAAAGTCCACAGTTAATTCAGTACTTTGCAGTTACATAGGAAGAAAAAATCCTGGCAAAGGTGAAAAGAATCAGAGATGTGGGAAAGTCAAAATGTTAAAGAACAGACATGCTAATGAGAACAGCAGGCAGAGAGACAGTGAACTTCACATGCCCAGTTTGCCTTGGAAAATGACAGTGGAAAATAAACAGGGCAGCCAGGAAAGCGCATGTCTATACAGGCTGTTTGGAAGGAGTTGGGTACCGGAGCCCTGTTCCCAGCTGAGCAGAGAGCCAGGTGAAGCGCTGCTCTCGTGTAGCAACTGTACTGCCTGTACTCTAGACACTTTATTCAGGGCTATCTTTTGGAACTGTGCATAAAGAAAAGTCTGTATCAGACCATAGCAGAAAACCAGAGAGAAGTATTGAAGGCCAGTTATGTGCCAGTTAGGAATGTGAAATTTAGGCAGGGGCGGGGGGCGGGTAGGGAGGGGACGAAGTTGAATAACCCCATATCAGCATTTTTTTCCCAGGTCAAATTAACATTTTAGATTCATTCCAGATTAGTCTTGGTCATTTCTTTTTTTCAAATGGGTGAAAATATTTAGTTTAATTCAGAGCCTACAACTCTGACCTATCAGGTAGTCCAGTGCTGAAACTGTCACTGCAAAGCTCATAGCTATGGCCAGAATGGTAACAGCCTGCTTATCCAGTTGCCTCTCACCCCTTCCCTTTCCAAATATTCTGCTCACACTATTGCCCTATCAAATGAAGATTTTTTTTTTTTTTTTCCCCCCAGAGGCTTAATTATTAACCTGAAGAAATCTGCAGTTCCATTCAAGCTTAGGAGAGGTTCTGGAATGGTTCTTTTTATTGATGATGGCAAAGATAAGAACCCCAGCATGCTTGAAGGTGTTTCTCCAGCAGCTGATGAAAAAGATTTTGCAATGTGGTTGATTGTAACAGCACGAGTTGTTAAAACTGGATTTTTCCATGACTGCAAGTGTGATTAGGCAGCCTCTAGAAAAAAAATAGAGCCTTTAGGAAAAAAATATAGCAATACTCACTGTTATATCTACAAGTTACATTTTTCAAATACCAACAGGTTAGATTTCTCCATCTTACTGCTTTCACAGTATTAGAGGTAAGACAAACAGCAAGGATTGCAGTCGTACTTTTTATTACTGTTTACAAGTTTTAAGTGATGAGAACTAAATGAAGAATTATTTTGGGGGTTTAGTTTTAAGGACCAACAAATATCAGCACCAACATCTTGGAAATGTCACTTCTGAGGATGCTGTGAAAAATGGTAGATAGCATACATACAGCATCATTAAATGTTTGTTAATACCTTGAGACTGCCGTATCTATATGGATCGTGAGGCTGCTGTGTGGGTATTCAATACCTGTGCATCTCAGATAAGTGTACAGCCATAGCTATTTCCCATGCAAGCTGGAAGAAACTTACTTAAGAGTGAAACAGAGTGCAGATTATCAACAGATGTGGAGTTTGTATATGTATGTTCACTACCTGTAAATTTTTACCATGGGTTAAATAGAGCATGTCAACCTCTTATCATCCATGTTTTATCTTTGTTCTGCAGGCTCCAGAAATTCTGTACTTTCTCATTATTTTTCCTTTAGATTGGATCTGGAAACTAATGTAAACCTAGAAAAATACTAAATGGATCTCTAATTTGATACTCATTAAAATCCAATTTGGTAAAAATGATGAGTACATTCACATTAACCTCAAGGCCGTACTGAAAACCCCCTTTCCGCTGTCCAAGATGTTAAATACAGAGTAAGCGTGCATAATAAATGCATATTAAAGCCTTCCTTTTGAGAAGCCTGTTTTAAATATATATGCTTTCCTAGCTAATATATTTTATAAATGAAATAAATTGTCACTCAAATATTTATTAATACATATTTTATATGAATTGCTTCTGCCAGTGTTTGGACTCTAGGAGTTTGTGGTGGGTTCGACCTTGGCTAGATGCCAGGTGCCACCAAGCCGCTCTGTCACGCCCCTCCTCAGCAGTACAGGTGGGGAGAAAATGAGATGGAAAAAAAAAAGCCAAAAGCCTCGTGGGCCAAGATAAAGGCAGTTTAATTTAAAAAAAAAAAAAACAAACAAACAAAAAAAAAACCGCAAAAGCAAAGGCCATGAGTGGAAGCAAAAAAAAGGAAACAAAGATTTTTTTCTCTACTTCTCATCAGCGATATCCAGCCACTCCCTGGGAAGCAAGGCTTTGGTACATGTAGCAGTTGCTCCAGAAAACAAATGTAAATAACAAACATCCCCCCACCCTTCCCTTCTTCCTGGGCTCAACATCACTCCCAATTTTTCTCTACCTCCTTCCCCCAAGCAGCACAGGGAGATGGGGAATGGGGGTGGCGGTCAGTTCATCACATGCCGTCTCTGCTGCTCCTTCCTCCTCATGGGGAGGACTCCTCACACTCTTCCCCTGCTCCAGCATGGGGTCTCTACCACAGGAGACAGTCCTCCATGAACTTCTCCAACGTGGGTCCTTCCCATGGGCTGCAGTTCGTCACAAACTGCTCCAGCATGGGTCCCCCACAGGGTCACAAGTCCTGCCAGCAAACCTGCTCCAGCGTGGGCTCCTCTCTCCATAGGTCCACAGGTCCTGCCAGCAAACCTGCTCCAGCGTGGGCTTCCCATGGGGTCACAGCCTCCTTTGGGCACATCCACCTGCTCTGGTGTGGGGTCCTCCCCGGGCTGCAGGTGGATATCTGCTCCACCATGGATCTCCATGGGCTGCAGGGGCACAGCCTGCCTCACCATGGTCTTCACCATGGGCTGCAGGGGAATCCCTGCTCCAGTGCCTGGAGCACCTCCTCCCCCTCCTTCTCCACCGACCTTGGTGCCTGCAAGAGTCATTCCTCTCACGTATTCTCCCTCCTCACTCCAGCTGCAGTTTGTGTCCCATCATTTGGCTTTTTTTTTTCCCCTGTCTTAAATATGTTATCACAGAGGCACTGCCACTGTTGCTGATGGGCTCAGCCTTGACCAGTGGCAGGTCCGTCTTGGAGCTGGCTGGCATTGGATCCATCAGACACAGGGGAAGCTTCCAGCAGCTTCTCACAGAAGCCACCCCTGTAGCCCCACCGCTACCAAAACCTTGCCATGCAAACCCAGTACAGAGTCTGTATTGAAAGCTGAACTCATTATTGTTATTAAAAAGCTTTTGTTTTCTCATGATCCTTGAAGTCTGTCAACAACTTCAAAGTCATCTGATACCTATTAATTTTTTGTAGTTTTTCTACCCCTAACTTTCCCTTCCCTGACACGCTGAAGGTTGGTTTCATAAAAAGAGAGTGGAAGTCTAAAGATACTAAATTTCATACTCATAAACACAGCAATAGAACTTTCTTCAAAATGCCTTCAAATAAAAAAATATACAATTTTAATTTACATTCACATCTTTTAAAATATTGCACCAATTAATGACAAAATCTTAAAAAATACTGTATGGTACTTGTCCATATGTATTAAATGCAATTTCAGCACTTTTTTTCTACAATTAATTGTGTGCTTTAGTTTATTAACTGTTTGAACCAGGTCTTGAATTGCTGTTATATTGTATGATACTTAGAACCGAGTACGTTTCCTGCTGGCTTACTTGAAAAAGAACATTTTGTGAATGAAAGATCTGCAAAATCCTTCTGACTTGACCTTTGCAATTATACTGTTGTCTCCATTTTTGATGGAAACTCTGAACAAGATTAGTTAAAATCTGAACACAAAATGAATAAGCTAGACACTTAAAAACCACTGGTATGAAAATCCTCTTGCTCCTTTCAAAGCACACCTTTGTCTGTGAGCACTTCTTTTTCACCCAGCCCTTGGGATACACATGATCTCTGACATCTACTCAGGGGAAAAGCTGCTTCAGCAAGTCCCCATCCTTTGCCAGACCCTCTCTGCTCATTCGCCTTCCCACATGCTGCCTGGGTTATGAGTTGTTCTGGACTATGCCATAGGAAATCCTCAGTCCTGGTGTTTGCAGGTGCTAAGCTGCTGCTGAATTATTTTGAGTGAAGTGGACTAGTTGTAGATGATGTGATCAAGTCTCACCAGGCTCTGCCCACCCCTGTATAATGTGAGCATTTGCTCCCACATTCTCCTTTGCCGTTGCAAGGACTCATGTGTGGCTAGCATCCTCAGCAGGGCAATTTGCCACCTCTAATTGTCTGCCCTCCTCATTACATACCAGCAGAAGAAAAGGCAGGATTTGGAGGCAAACAATGACCACACTTAAGAGCTTTTCCTTTCCATAATTTTTTTTTCTACATTCTTGTCCTAGGTACATAAACACTGCTAACAAGGTACGATTACTACCTTTTTTTTTTCTCCTGAGGCATGAAAGAATAAATAAGAAGGTTCCTATTCAAATGTCAAAATATTGAGGTAAACAGATAGCAATAGACTTTCACTCAGACATTATGATTACTTAAATACATTGTCATGAAAAGGCAAACAATCAGCAGAGTCCTTTAAAAGGTTCAGTGCAAATTAGTTTCTGGCAAGGACTGTATATAAGGCTTCATTAAAGCTCTTAATTCAGGAATTACCTCAGGAAAAAGAAATGGATGCTATTTTTCCTACAAAACGCCTCATTTTGTAGGATACAAAGCCTCAGAAGTCCTCTCAGGGCATTGGGCAGCTCTTTCTTGTTTGGTAGTTTGGGGCATCATCTACCACTGCTTCCGTCTCATGCGCAGCAACAGCATTTGGGAAGTAAATCCATTAATCTGAAACGAACATTTATGTGTGTGCCTCTTAAGAGTTTAACTCTAATCTGGAAGAGTATTTTAAATGTGAAATGCAAACATTCATTTTCCCCATTTTTTAACGGAAAAGTGTATTTCACGACGTGTAGCACTACGCTAACTCACGTTTATCCTCTTTGCCAATAGGTGGCACCAGGAATTTTCACATAGGAGTCTGTTGAACTGAACCTTCAGCTTTTAGCCATCTAAATAATCCCATATAAACATTTCCCTGTATCAAATGTGTTGGAAATACCACGAGCCATATCCTTCAGTTATTTACAATAGTGTCATTCCACTGTTTTGAGAGAAGTTGCTAAAGAAATAGAATAATTATTTACGTTACTGTTCACATAATTGACACTGCAAGAGGTTTTTGGCTTTCTGGTTTCTAAGTTGTTTATTTTCCATCATTCTTGTATTATCTAATTTGTCAGAGTCGCTTTATGAGATCTTTAGGATGTTTACCAGAACATGACAAATGTTACAATTTATCTATTTTACGCACACTTTCCACAATTTTTGCCAGTCTTGTTCAATGGAAGAAGGAAATGAAAGACATTTGCATCCTGTTAGATGATGTTTCTCCTCAGGGCAGCACTGCAGTAGCAGGATGCTCTTGCTTGATTCCCTTCATGTTGAATAGGGTCTGATGGTTAAATGTTCTTCACAAGGAGGATGTATCTGTGAACAAGCTCTTCGGCTCCTTTCCAAAACAGCTGTGATATACTGACCTCTGCAGCATGATGCAAACAAGCTTCTGCTGGTGCCAGTGGGACGTGGGCATCACTGAAAGCATCTGAGAGGGTTGCAGCTCTAGCAGGCAATGGAGTATGTGAGCTTTTTTCTTTTTAATCTACTCTGCCATTAAAAAGTCAATAGCTTTATGCAACTGAAATTTGAATAAAATATAAGTACCCTTCTAATGCCTCTTCTTCTAACCTTGCTGGTGGTCAACGTCTTTTTACTGGACTGAGGTTACAACCGTTCTTCAGGCACCCAAGCAGAATCCTGTTATACACGGTATTTGGAAAGATGCACTTTAGTGAAATCTGACTGTGTGGGAGACAAACTGAAATTTGAAACTGGATATGAAAGAGAGTGCAATGAAAAAAAAAAAAGAAAAAAGAAAAAAAAGAAAAAGATGGGAAAGCTCTTCACAGAAATGTAAAAACAAAGGAAAAAAAACCAAAAAAAAACCCCAGAGTGTAGGGAGAAGAGCAGTAAATACAGGATAAAAAGACAATGAAAAGAAGCACTAGAATGAAAATGGAAGCAAACAATGCAGTAACGTCAATTTTTCAAATAGCCTATTCAGCAAATAAATGTTATTGCTAGAAAGATACATTTTTCAACATCCAGGTGGCACCTGCCGAACAGCATGTTAACAGATACTCTTATGTAGAAACAGTTCCCTCTGTGCTTTGTAAACTGCATCCCTTCTGTGAGTAAAGAAACAAAGGGAAACATTGGCAGAGCACTTGACAGGGTGAGCTCTGCCCGTGCTGCCTGCCCCCAGCACGTCTGACGAGGTGCTGAAGCAGTGCTGACCTCTGCTAACTAACCCCGCTGTTCAGAAAGTCAGCATCAGCAGGCTTCACCTGGTTCACACTAAAAACATCCTTGGGAGTTCTGGTTAGCTCAGACAGCCTGAACAAAACCCAATCATAACAACTTGTGAAAAATATGTACGCAGCAGGTTACACTGAGTGTACCATTTTATCTGAAATGATTAGTTCATGGAGAAACTGTCTCAAACCATTCAGTGATGTTCTCTCTCTGGGGCTCTTAAAGAGGATTATAAACCAGCCAGCATCATGGGTAGGCTTCAGGCTTTTGCTCTGGCCCAGGCCAGAACAGAGACTAAACCTGTAAACCAAAGACCTACCTCACTATGTGCAAACAGCAGAGGGAAGGTGCAGGAGAAACAGCCATTGACTGTGGATGCTTCACTGGTACCATTCCCACTCACAGTGATACTCTTGCGATGCTGAGATTTTTTTTTTTTTAATTGACACACTGATATCAGACCACAGATCTCACACCATATTTTTCCTGATGGAAAAAATCCTTTTCGGGTCCTGTAGCTGTCAATAAGTGCAGAACTGGGAATCACTGGAGACAGAATAAATAGGCTGGGGCTGTGTGGAGGAGAAGGGGGAGGTTGCTGGGCAGAGCAGAACCTGCAGCAGCCATCCACCGAGCATGCAGTAGCTGTACCGAATGCCATCATGCATCTCCAGCAAGAAACGGGAGCCCATCTTCCTTGAGATCTGAGGTAGCAGAGCGGGGAGGAAATCCTTCCAGACCTGTGCAGTTTGCAACCCAAGACCAGTCTCACACCCTGGAGCACCTCACATATGAGGAATAGGAGTGGAGAAGGGAGAGAAAGACAGCAGGATTCTCCTGGGATCTTGTCTGAGAGCTCTCTCTGCATCCGAGGTGCTTCCCAAGTCATCTATGTTTCTGTTCCTTAGCAAAGAGAGTCTGGACAACTGTTTCCTGGACAATTTACTTTTTCTTAAAGGATCTTTGTCATTAGGCTCAGGGAAAACAGAACTATTTCAGGAGGGGCCCATACTAGTGACCCTCTTTAGGAGGAAAGAACAAGCTTCTGTAGGAAGAGAGCGCCATTATGAATCTCTGTCTTAGAAAAATTTTTGCTCAGCTTTACCTAGATAATGGATTTAAAACTACAGGTATGTATGTAAAATCACACACAACTACAGTGGAACAGGGTAAGAAAACAAATACCACATGGCCAGCATCACACTTATTTAACACACTAACAAAATACATTCATATACTATAGTGTTAAGCACAATACAGGAAATTACATAAACAAAATCAGAACAGAGCTAAACATATAAACTCAGTATTTCTCAGCAGCGTTTGATGGCACAAGTTGTTTTCACACTTCCTTGTGGGATTTTAATGCAATTTACATTGACACCTGACAAATGATTGCTGAAAATGTTTGTATGACATTCAATATACATTGCAAAGTTTTATAACAGACTTTGCAATAGCTGTGATATTAAATTTGCATCACCAGTCTTTTTTCAAATCAAATAACAACATTTTGAAAGCACTAAAATGATTACCACAAAGAAGCATTGAAGAAATTCCAATTCATTTTGTATTTTCAAAGACCTCTGCTATTTTCCAAAGTCCCCATTTATCTCAGAATTTTGAGCTTGTTATGTTGTCAAAGCTTTCACTTTTGATTAACATATGTCTTCCTGAATATTAATTTGTGTTTTGGAAAGAACATTTTCTTAAAATTGCTTTCCAAAGTTGTATGAAATGTCCTTTGAAGATTATTTGATACTGAAAACTTTTTATATTATTGACATTGCTGTTTTATTTTCTACTTAATGTTTTTGGTCACTATTTTTCACGTACAACAGAAAAGATCTGGTTGTTGTTATATGCTAGTATGGCTAATATACATTGGCTTAATTCTTATTATTGCTGCTTCCTAGTTGTTACTCGGACGGGTCCATTAGTAAACCCCCTTTCTGTCATCACTGGCACGACAAAGGACTTTGGGATTCCTTATCATGCCTTTCAGTATTGCCTTTCAGCAGCTTGATTATATATAGCAGCACCTGGGTGCCTACTGCCTTTGTGCATTTTCTAAGCAAGATTTTACATGCCAACAAGGTACAATGTACTTCTGCGAACAGAAGTTGTGGAGAAGGCAGCTTTTGCTGACCCAGTCCATCTGTTCTCTTCTGCTCTTTGTGGCTGGAACTCTGTTTCTTTTTTATCCTGGACTTTGACCAGGATTGTATCTGCAACCATGCTTTAAAACTGTTCTTATTGTGACTATTTGCTTAATTGATTCAGATTTGTATTTATTATAATGGATTAATTAAGTGTGGCTATCTTACTGCATTGTACTAGTGAGCTGAATTATTAGGTTTTAGTTTAAAACTTATAAACTATATAATCAAGGATTATTCACTGTCATGATGATTTTGACCTTGGATTTTATGACATAAAATGCTGAAATTACTGCTTTTGCATGAAATGACATTGTGCTTTTCTTCTAAGCCCTGAAGTTCTTGACAGAAAATGTATTCAGATTTTTTTTCAGTAGCTTTGAATGTGTAGCACCTGTCTGCTGGCTAAGTTAGCAATCATTAGGAGTTGCAGGCTAAGCCTGGGGAATCACATACCATGAACATTTTGTCAGAACAGTGTCTTTTCCTTAACCTACAGAATATGAGGTTAGCAAAAATAAAATCTTCCTAAAGGAGAATTAGAAAGATGGAAATGATTGTTCATCGAACATAGTTTTCTTCTCATGTTTCTCTTTTTTCCTCATCCATGCAATGACAGCAGTATTGAATAATAATTTTACAGACAGACTGGTTTTCACAGAGAAAAATTGAGAAACTTACTTAAGGTCATCAGGCCCTGATTTTATGAAATACTGAGAGCCTCACAAAAGATGTTGAAGCCTGTTCCTACTGGAATGAAGGGAAAAAAAATAAAAAAAGCCTTAGATCTCCTCAGAAACATATGCATTATGGATTTGTGACTCATCTGTAATAAAGTCAATATTCAAAGCATACTGTTAAAGCATACACAGGGAGAGGATAGTTTTATGGCTATGAAGAGAATTGCTCTCAGAAGCAGCCAATTTTTTTTTCTGAACCATCTTAATCTCCCTTTATGCTCATGGATAAACTTCTAGGTGTCAAAGTTACCCTGCCTGAGAGTTCGGATTTGATTGTTACTGGATTGGTTTTAGATTTAGGACATAATTATTTATGGCCTATTTCTGTGTCATTTGACAAGACAAGATACACAGAACAGCAAGATTTTATGAAAGAAAATAGAAATATAAAGAACTTCCCTGATTATCAAAGGACCTGTCCTAACTTACTTTTGCCATTGCTGTGAAGTCCGCCATAGATGTAGGGATGTGTCCTGAGGCACATCACACGGGTTCCACCAAGGCAAGGAGACAATGACCCACTTCGTGAATCCTGCCTAATGTTTCCTCACTTTCAAACCCAGTGACTGCTGTTGAAACATCCCAGATGACATAATCTTTTCCATTAAAATACAAACCGAGGAGGTGTTTCTAAGATAACCTCCTTACACCCCAAAACTTCATTGAAGTTTGTATGCACAGCTAATTGTTCTTCATGTGAAAAGCCACTAAATAGGGAAACAGATTTCATTTTGTTTCAGTGGAATTGCCAAGTAATTTTCCCATGGTCTTTTATTCTATTTAGATTGAGCTTCGTGTTACAACGCTTTATTATATGTCATTAAATCCATGAAATATTGATTCATCTCATGATGCTGAGTGACTTGGTGGTAAAGTAGCAGATGAAATTCAACATTGATAAGTACAAAGTAATTCTTTCACAGAAAAACAAACCAAACTATACGTACCTAATGAGGGGCTTTAAGTTAACCATTACAACTCTGAAAGAAGACCTTTAAGACATCTTGGATAGGATTATAAAAACATTATCTCCATCCTTAGAAACTGTAGAAAGAAAGAAAGTAGTAGAATGTTTTAAGAAAATGCTTGAGAGAGAACAAGAAGTTGTTATACCACTGAACAGCTCTTTGGTATCCCACATCTTTATGTCCCACGCCTTTCTGAACTTGGGTAAAAAAGATATAGAAGAACTGTAAAATGTACAGAGACAGGCAGGAAAGATAGCCAGAGTTATAGAAGAGCTTTCCCGCAGGAGATTGAAGTGGATCAAGCTCCTTGGTCTACAAAATAGAATAATTCAGATATGACAGAAATCTCTCAAATCGTGAGTGAAATAGAGGACATAGTAAATAGTCAGCATTTTGAGCACTCTAACTCTAGAGGCATCAACGTCAATATTCATATGGAAAGGTTAAAAGCAAGCTACATACTTTTCCACACAGTATCTAATTACTGAACCACTGCCAGGGAATGTGGATGCTAAGAGTTTACATGGTTTCAAAAAGTAGCTAGGCATACTCTTGGAATTAAAAAAAAAAAAAAGAAAAAAAAGAAAAAAAAATCCATCAAGGGCAGTATAAATAGAAAGATACAATCTCCAGCTTAGGAAGTCCTTAACTTCCAAGTTGCTGAATACTAGAGGTGGTAGAAGTGTGCGTGTACACTTGCTCTGTTTGTATATCCTAGCCTATGCATTTGGCTACTGTCAGACATGATGCAGGTCCACATTACAAAGTTCAGTGCCATAAGAGGATTTCTCACATTAGTTCTCCTGTAATATTAATGGGGTAGCAAATGAAAAAGCATCAACAGAGAAAAAAAGTCACCTTCAAAGAGGTTTATTATACTGCATTCCTAGACTGTAGTGCATTGTAAAGATGAGTCACAAATGGAGAAACTGATTGGAGATTTCTTGGGTTAGCTCATTCACTTCAGCAGGTAAGTCTGCTAAGAGCAGAAGGTCAATGACAGTTTGTTCTGTCTGAGAAGTTGCCCCATGTGGCATGTCAGCCACGACTTGCACCATCACAGTTCTGTATCTCAGCGACTAGCACAGCAGCGGGTGTTTTATGCATGACCATTAGCTTGGCCTGAGAAGTGTAATGGAAGCCATTAGCTTTTTACCTTCAACCCTGGGGCACAACTTTGGCCATTAGGCTGCCTTCTTTGTGCAAAGTGGAGCTACCTAGGTTTAATTATTTCATATGAACAAAACATCTGAATGCTTCCAGATGTTTCTGGGAACTGTGCAGATCTCATATTGATCAAAAAGACAGTGTCTCAGAACTGTGTTTCCAAATTGACAGAGCATCTGATATAAGCACAGAAACAACAAAAACTGCCCAGGGCTAATGCTAAATGTATATTAAATGTAGGCTGATACATATACTGAGGGCCCCAGGAGTGCTTGACAGCTCCCAAATCTGGTTGTATTTGCTGGCTGCAGCTTTATTCCATGCCATGCATGGAAGGACATTGCAGATATGGAAGACCTTCAGCTCCTTCACCCCTGTTTTCATGGAAGGGAGGCCCTTGTGTCAGAACCAAATGGCATTTACTCTAACAGTAAGGGTCCTTGAATCACCCTGAATTGTGGGATGTGCTGCTAATGTTCCTGCTTTCCCACTCAGGTGTAGATGAGATGAGATAAATGTCTTCAGACATGTAGGAACAAACCAAAAAAAAAGTAAATTTCATCTTCCTAGCCCTTCCATCAAAAATTTTGGTAAAGACAGGAGAGTTAGACTTTGGACAGTTCAGACTTTTGTACTCAACACGTGTGTAAGTAGATCATACTCCTTGGCTGGTAAGCATTTCATATTATTCTGTGAAATAAAATCCGCTATTTTCTTCACAAGATTTGACTTGGGGCATGGCTCTGTGTTTTCTATTTGTAGTCTACAGGCTTTATGTGTAAACATAACCATGAAAAAAAAGTCATCTTGCCTAATTAATAATTTATTGTTATTTCTTCTGTTTCAAAGCAAACTGCTTCCAATTTTCTACTTCCTGCAGGGTGTCCTGACACATAACCAATCTGGTAAAGGGATTTGTTGATATCACGTCTATTTTCAGGCATGTTAAATAGATGCTATATCAACCACCTCATGCATTATAAGAACTAGTTTTAATATGTTTGTTTATATTGCAGAATTTTCAGAATGCCAGCAAAAGCCAACTATGACAAAAATTGTTTTTTACTTGATCTTATGAAATATTTTTAATTGATAATCAATTGCTATTGAAAAAAGGTGTTGTTTGTATACATATCCCCTCAAGCAGTCATTTGGACTTCTGGATTCAGGATTCATTAGTTGAGATACACAACACAATCCATAGGAGGTGAAGCTCCTGTCAATTAGGAGACCCCTGGTAGGTGTAATTATACACATTTCTTGAGCTTCTCAGGGATGTTTTAATCATTCTTTAAACAGCTTTTAGGTAATTAGCACTGTTGAATGTCATTGTCTTCTATCTATACAATATCCTTAATTAATAGAGAGATCCAGAGAAATTTTTTGACAGAACATTATATTGGAAATTTTGAAAATATTAGATAAAGCTAACTTTGTAGTTGCATTGAAGTCTCACATCTGACACTTTAAATTGAACTTATTATTACAAGGGAGTTAAAACACTTAATAGAATGTGACAAAAAGGTGAGATTTTGCCCATCTGAATAACATGATGATGTGAACCTTTTGAAACTTTTTGAAAACAGAAGATGGTCCTTTTCTGTCTTCATTTGAAAGGTTCTAAAATAATATTACCATTGGTATTGAGAGGTGGTAGTGCTTTGGTCTACAAGGATGTTGTAAGAGACCTGACCTGAGTCAAGCCATTAAATTTTGGCTGCTTTGCATAATACCATCACATGAAGAAATCAAATTTACTTAATATGCATTTACTATGCATCAATCTGACTTTATACTCCTAAAGTGGATCTTACAATAATGAATTTGAAGATCCACTTTTTCCAATGTTAATGAAAATAGCTCTGCATTTTACAAATATTAACATTGACGAAGCTGCAAATTTTGTATAAAATGTAATATGGATAAGTGGAAAAATGTAATACCATTATTTTTTGCCTCTTGATGAACGATGAAAGATATGAGAGTTTTTGATGCTGTAAACAAAGGAGATAAGAGGAAGAAGATGACCAGCGATACTTCGCTTTTGTAATAATTCAAATGTAAACTGAATGTTAGGTTTTCATTTTTCAGATATAAGATAAAACAGTCTGGGAGACATTAGCCATAGAAATGCAGTCATCAGTAGTAAGGTGATAGGTGAAAAAGTGTGAAAGAGTAAGATATCCTCAGGAAGAAGAACAGGTGTTCTTGTATACTATTTGCTAGCACACTAAGTATGTTGTGTTAAAAGATACTTCAGAACCTTAACCCTCCTATATCCTTATATTCATGCTGCCTCCATTTCCCTCCAGTGCTTTGTCTTCTATGCTTACATTCAAACTTTTTAAAGAAAGATGGAAGGTTCTTAATTAAAAAGCAGCTGAAAATGAAAACGCTCATTTTATCTCATATTAATGCTCTATGAACAGTATCTATTATTTTGTGTCTAAATTGGCACTGCATAATAATTTAACACAATCATTGATTCTTCAGCTCCTCAGCAGTACTCAGACCTTCTACATAGTTCACTCTGAAATGGATAGCAAGACTAAGAGCTGGTGGAAGTAAGCTACAAAAAATAGTGTAATGCCTCTTATTCTATGATCACAAGGAGTGGAAATACCTGTCCTTGTTTTGAAACTTTCCTTCCTTTGTAGCTCTTTACTGGGAGAGGCAAAGCTAGTAAGAGGTGGAGGATGCAATCTCGTCAAGAAATTGAATCAACTTGCCAAGAAACTGAATAATCTTGCCAAAACCAGTACATAACAGGTACTATTTACTATTTGCAACAGCCTAAATTTATTCCTTTTTCCTGTTCAATTACAGCATGTTTTTATTTTGACATCTCTAAGTGGGATCTTGTGTTATTAAAAGTCTTCTTTTAAGGGGGGAAAAAGAGCTAAATCTTCCAGAAGGAGAACAATGAACGAATACAAAAAATTAAACCATGTAGAAAGAGCCTGAGTGATTTTTTTATGTAGGTTTTAGGAAGGTGCCCAGCTGCCATTGTGAAAATCATCTGCTATGTGTACGATGCACTTAGCCATCAAAAACTCTTGTTCTTGCACATGGTAGGATGCACATGCATTGGTAAGGTAGGCTGGGGATGGGTTTAGCCCACCAGTTCTCAGTTCTGCAGCTACGAACCATCACATCTTCCTTTTGGAGTGAGATGAAAAAGAAAACGTAGTCAAAAGCACCACAGTGATGCACTCAGGATTGCCAGCAAGACACAAATTGCTGGTTATTTACACCTTGTTGGACAGCCCAGAGGGACACTGCGAATCTGTTTATTAATATTAAATTAGTGGACTGCTTTAGATGCATAATCCTAAATGTTTATTTAATGGCTTGCTAACCGTAGTCATTTCTTTTTAGTGATGTCAAAAAACATTCACAAAAAGTAGAAAATTGTTAAACTTGGTACTCTTGGACAAGAACATATGCCACATGCATGTGCTAAAGGAAACATTAGCAAAGCAGAAGCAGGCAGATTCTTTCTTTCCTTGTCAGAAAATAGTCTTAGAAGAAAGTAGGATGAGGACATGAATGTTATTTATTTTGGACTGAGCTTTACTTGTGTATCTTGGAATAATACACTTGCTCTGTGAATAATCATTCTGCAGAGGTCAGCTTTGTTTGAATTGCTGTATGTTGAAATTTTGTCAGATAATAATCCGTATTAGTGTACTGAAAGTTCTAGATAAAAATAATGTAAGAATCAAAGCAAGAGCAGCAAAAGAGGCACAACATCCATTGCTAATACATTTCTTCAGCTATTCACTAGGCTATGGATTTTGTTTCTGTCATTTCAATTATACTATCTCCATTTCATTTTCCTTCCCACTAAGAGGATTATAGGTCCTTTCTAAAATTAATTCAGTGACTGTGGATAGTTGCATTTTACTAGGTCCGGTCAGTGAGGCTAATTTTACATATTGATTCATGTAATTTAAGTCAAGACAGAACCCTTAGATTATTTAGTCTGACCTCCTGTATCACTTGGCCATATGTTTTTCCACAGGTGTAAAAGTTATTGGTTGTGTATGAAATAAATGTTTCATTAAATAAGACATATAATAGTGAATACATTTTCTTCAGTATATTGTTCACTACTTAGTCACATTTGCAGTCACAAAATAAAGAAATAACTGTCAATTTATAACCATTTATTATTGTTTAAGGAAACCCTTATGATCTTGTATTCCTTGCTTTTTTTTTTTTCTTTAACCTTAAACTATTTCTCAGGAACTGGGGGCAGGGGGGAGTTGTAATTATCTTCCATCTGTCAACATGTTTTTAAAAAGTAACATTAAAACTGTTGCATCTTTTCCATACCGTGCTTACAAATTTCTTCCCTCATCCTATTCACTGCTGCTTATTTGTACAGTAAAAAATTTCTTAGGACATTTCTTTGTCCATTCCACATCTTGGAAGCTCATGTTCACTTCTGTGGCCCATGAGATTTACAAATCTATTTTAGACTCACTCCTTTCCCTCACAGTCTCCTATCCCATAGCTGTCATGTATTTCCAGATGTGTAAGTTTGCAACTGACTACATTAAACATACATTTGGCTCAACAAATTATGAAAAGATCCGATTTCTCTGTATGGCTGCTCTGAACTCCCGGCCATTTATTACTCCTCCAGTGTGGTCTATCCATTTTATAATTAAAAATAAGTATTATTTCATATTTACTCTGAATAATGACTGGAAATGTTGAAGGCTGTTGAGCCTGGGTGAAATCTTGTCCATATTCCCTGATGATTGCATCTGACAGCAGCATCTGAAAATCTGAAATATGGCCCTATTTTTAATTTCGGAACACGGGGTGCTTCTAAGTCAAATGCCTGGTGTCATTACCTCTAATAATCAAACCTCTAATTTTCTCAAATAATGAAACTAAACTGTTTGACAAGATGCAATTTCTAGGAAAGTATGTTGATTGTTTGGATTATATCCCCACTCTTTGTCTTATATTAATTATAGTGCTTGATATTCATTATTTTTTGAATCCTGTATGAGCACTCTCATTATGTTCCCCAGGGTTGATGTCTAGCTAACCTGCCCATAGTCATGTGGGTCACCCAGCACACCCTGGTTGAATGCTTGCAATGGCATACTCTATTCATTTGTATTTGCTCTGGCATGCTGAGACTTAATTAAAATAGCTAACAGTGGGTCAGAGATCTCTTCTGTCTACAATTCCAGTAAAATGGGGTGGTAATTTTAAAATGTTTTCTCCTAGTAAAGCCTCCTCAGTTACAACTGGAAAAGCTTTGATATTATCATTTCAAATATAAACCAGAAAATCTTACTGCATCATTATGAAGAATGTTAGAATCAAACAGTGGACTATGTTATTAAGTACATTTTTTTTAGCCCAATTCTCATTTCAAAAATTTTCTTCTTGTCCTTAGTCTATCTTTTTTCTTATTTTTTTAATCCACAATGCTTTTAGTTTCTTTTGTGATTTTTTTGGCAGTTTTCCTTTCCCCCGACCCTGTATCTTCCTTATTGTTTTTACGTTTCAAATTGCTGCCCACACCTAGTTGTGAAACAGCAACTATTTTCAGCCAGAAATGTGCCCTGGTGGTTTAAATTTAATATTTTATTAATCTTGGTAATTTGGTTTTCTTTACGTACTTATGGATGATTCTAACTGCTCAACAATGTTGACAATGAGATCATGCCAGTGATTTGGAAACAAAACCCAATGATACATGATTAACTTCTATCCAGTCATTCCTTTAGTGTCCAAAATATCTGCAATGCATTAGGCATAATATTTTCTCCATCAGAAAAATCTTACCTATGAATTTTAGAAAGACTGATGTAGTGTTATTGTACATTGGAAGTCTTATGCAGTTGATTTTCAAATTAAAACCTTTTCCTATGTGAGACAGCTTACTCATACAGAAAAGTGAATACTTTAATGAAAAAAATTTCCATTTTTCTGGTTTAATACAATGTAATGTGACAGTATCTCCTGTCATTTCCCTCCTACCAGGATGTCACCTTCAGTTAAGCAGTTCTCAGTCAAAGATCCAGAAGCATAAAAAATCCTGAGTTTGAACTTTCATAAAATCTGTACTATAGCAACATCTGCCACAGACAGTCACTCACTCACTTTTATCCACACTGTCTTGCCTCACAGGCTGTAACTTGCCAGTACAACTTCTCACCCATGTAGTACCTCCCACCAGTACGTGTGCGGAAACACAGGGTAAGGATGATAAAGTAGAGAAGCCACACCTACTTAGTCTCATTAACAGAAGTCTTTAGGAACAAGTTACATATCTATGAGGATGGACATGAGTACAGTTGAACCTGTCTTGGTGCAGAGGGATAGAAGATGAAGCACTGAGTCTGATTTTTAGTCATACTGGCTGTTTTGGGAAAGATTGACATATGCCTTTCTCTGTTCTGTCCTATAAAATTAACTCAATCTTCTTGCCATCAATTATAAATCCTTCTTTTACATTTTCTGTGACCAGGTTGCTAATCAAAATTCAGAATACATTGTGGCAGGGTGTTCACCAAATTAAGGGCAGCATCATGATTTATTTCTACTTGAAGTTTCTTCTTTTCCTCTCTTCAGTTATGAAATGCAGAGCTATACTGAGTTTTATCTGGTTGAAGTTAAGCAGACAGGTCAGATGGTCACAGAAATGCAGAGTACAGTGCCCTGTGGCATTTCTAAATCAAGTGCATTACACCTCTCAGTACACTACACTCTGCAAGCCTCTGGAACAGATAAAATGAAGTGAGACCAGGTGAAGGTAATAAGTAATTTATAAGCTTAGCAGAAATACTTCCACCTTAAGGTTATGTCAGAAATCTTGGAGAGGACAAGTGAGAGAAAAAGGAAGAAACAATAAAAATAAAATTACAAATCACAATTTCAGAGCTAGGAGCAAACCTTGACTCTTTAACCATTGTGGTTTTGCTCAGGTCTGACACTAGCATACTGAGCTAGTACAGGAAATTAAGGATTACTTGAAAATCAGACAATAAGGTATCAGCCAGACCTTATCTTCACAGCATGGTAATTTGTGTAATGGCTCATAATCAGGCTTTACGGTCCTGGCATAGCTTTTCTTCTAAATAACAAGCTGGCTAATCCTTAAAAAGATGTAGACAATAAGTAGATTTGACCTAACTCCTGTGTTCCTATTGTAACAGTTACACAGGTTTTAAGTATTTTCTAATAACATGCATTCACCCTGTAAGAGTCTGACAAGCAGGTACTACTGACCTTATTTCATCCTAGTTTTAGTTTAGTTCTACACAAACCTGCCCGTTCAGTCCTTAATGACTTCCCCACCACCATCACCCCAATTAAGCAGTTCTCTCCAGAAAGCTTGTCATCAATAGCAGTGGCTGCAGTCTGCCTTTCACTATCTGCAGAGCCGGAGGCAATAGGCACTCCCAGGGCACACCTGTTTGCTGACATGGGGCTCTTCACAAAATGCAGCATCTGGTGGGAGAAAAGGTGGCTAAGCTTCTTTGTAGAACAGGTGAATGATTATAAAAAAAAAAAAAAAGTAGGTTTATTTTTGGACCTGTTTGAGCAGGGCAGGTGGACAAGATGATGTCCAGAGGTGCCTCCCAAAGTCAACCATTCTGTGATTCTTCTCCTCTGCTTGAAGATAACAGGATAGGCAGAAAGTGGGTTTAGGTTGCTGTTGCTGTTGTGCTGCTGGCTGCTCATCAGGAGTGAATAGCTATACGGAAAGGAGAGAATCTGGAGAAGGAAGGAAAGGCAGAAAGGGAATACAGAGGGGAAGGACAGTGCTGCTGCTGACTCTCGAATTCCAAGAATATTTCTGTACATTTGTGACGAATTTGTGTGAATTAAGCAGATACACATTTTGGACTGAAACAATGACTGAAGCTACAGGTTCTTTCCTGTTGATTCTTCTTTGTTACTTAGATTGCTTTTCTCTTTCTCCACTGGTGGTGTGAATTTTGAGTCTTCTGCATAGACAGGTGTCTTCTAAGGCAGTCTGAGTGTCTATGTTGATATGAAAATAGCTGTTTTATTGAGGCCTAATATTTTTATTCTGATTGTTGCAAGTATAACTTGACGACTTTGTCCTGTTTATTATTAAGTATGCTTGTATATTTTTGTTTACACATATATATGCATAAGTTTTGTTCTATTTTAGACTTTACTTGCCATACTCACAATTATCTCATATCTGAATCCCAGTACTGACTACGGCATGATCAAAATTTATGACTTTACAATTAGTCAGCTATTCACTGTGTCCCTTTTCAAAGAGATGAAACTGTGTATGAAATGGACAGCCTTTTCCCTTTGGAAAAAACTCTTGGCCCTTTTATTGGTTATTTATGTCAGACTTCTAAGCCTTTCAACTTTCCCTCTGCTCTAAAGTACATTTTTTGGAAGCTAGGTGTCACTCATAACCCTAAACAAAATACTTCACCTAATAATGAATATGCATGGAAACTGAACATGAAAGCACATAATTTCTGGGGTCACTTCCACAGGAAATAGAAAAGTCTCCCTTTTTCCAGCTCTTTGGTTTTCAGACCGTCATTTTCATCCTGTGAGGTCACAGGATGAAAACTCCCTCATTGAAAGCCTGCGTATCGATCATAGTTATGTCTCTGCAGATGCACCATTTTATTGCCTTGCTCTGACATTTCCCACTGCTATTGAGCTGTGCTTTGTCTGTTTACTGAGTTAGGTACTTACCTTCAATGACAGCAATATTCTAGTGATGACACAGGAAATAATCCATCAGTTTACGCAATGATCATGGAAATATCACACATAAAAAAAATCAACATAAATAGGTGCAGATGAATCACGAATGTCTCTGGTCAGGTTATGATAAGATGAAACATATTCTGTGAAGTGCAAGTGCCATTGCACAAGGGTATTATTAATGCAACTAGAAGAAAATGGGTATTTCTGTGGATGAGAAATGTTCCGCAGCTCTTTGAGGCAATTCTTGTCCTTACTACCCAACAGCTACTACAACAATATGTTTCTAAGAAAAAAGGGAATTGATTTTATCTTAATCTCAGTAACTTTTTTCCCAATTTTCTAACCACTTTAACTAAATAAAGCTGAGAGGTCTTTCATGGCTAAAGTGATTTGTCTGAATAATTTTCTTGGTTGGGGGGGGATGTTGCATGATTTGTGTAGTTTTTCTAAAAAAATTGATTTAAATTCTTTGTTGAATGGGGACAGGCCAAAAATGCATACAGCAAAGCATGAAGGGGGATAGTCAAAGTGTGAAGTTATATACATTTGTCTATCCTGAGAGGCAGGCTTTGTATATACTTGGGCAAAAAGTTTGATGCTCAAGTGGATCAGACCATTCTTAACTTGAGGCTACAGACACATATCTAAGCCTGAATAGATTTTCAGCCTCTACTCCCAGCTGTGGAACTGTTCGCACAGGCAGATTCATTATTCTTAGGTCACTACAGATCAATAAAAGCCAATTTTGGTCAAGGAGTATCATTTTTCTGTGTTGGAAGGGTATTGTTGGGTCAATTATTGCTCATTTGTTTCTTTGAGGAGTCTACCCTAGGCCTCACTCCTATGGAGGAGAAGATGTGCAAGGAACTGAAGGAAAAAGAAATAACTGTTGTGACAACCATAGTTTCCCAAATAAAATAATTCCATCAGACTAATCTTGTAAAACAGCAAATTTTGAATATGTTCAAATAAACGCACTTCTCAACGGATTTTGCTATGGGACAACAGTTGACCCGCATCTTCAGAGCGTCCTGTGGTGAGGAAAGTGATAAATGCTGATTTTTCTTATGCTAATCTACTACTGTTTGATGTTACATTTTCAGTGTACAGAAAAATGAGAGGCAGAGCTAAAGCAACCTGAGTTCACCTCCTGCACAAATGAAATTGTGAGGAATACTGAAAAAAGGGAGTTGTGGTTAGCCTAAGAAAGGGCAGAATCATTTTAGGAATCTGTCAAATAACCCAAATATTAAGACAATTTAGAAGCAACAGTAAAAGCTGAAAAGTGATCAAATCCTATAAAATAAAGAAGGTTGATCCATAACTTTCTACCCCTGCTGTTTTATGTAAAATTTTTTGATCAAAAGAAAGCAAAGCAAAAGAAAGAAATTACATAAAGTCTTTTGTCTCTCAAGAGACTGTTTTTTCAAGATTGATCTCTGGCAGGCTGCAGTAACTATTCTTTATTTCTATGAATATCCATCTGTATTACCTGCACACAGAGAAGCGTTTTAGTCTCTTAGTGCTTCCAGTCACATGAAATGAATAGGCAGACAAGGCAACTGAGAATTTAAATGATGCATACTCTGACCTAGTACTGGTCCTTTTAAGGGGCACCTTCAGAAACACTGGGCTGTTTTGTTCTCTGTCTGAGTAATGTGTGTGTTAGGAAGAGGCACTTCTCCCCTGAGTGTCAGGAAACCTCATAGATGCAGACTACAGATCATGCCAGCACTCTAGCTGAGCTGCTGGGAGAAACAGGTTAAACCAGATCCTTAGAATAGGTTGCTGTGTGGAGACTCAGTAGGAGTCTGTCCACATGGTCATTCAGTATGGATCAAAGCCCACGCAGATGTTTGTTCTCACCATGGGCTTAAACCAAGCACCATGCTCCAGAAAGGTAAAAGCTCAAGATCTTGGTGTTTGACTTGCCTTTTGGCTGGCCCTCTGTGGACTGAGAGCCAGCACTGGCGGGGCAGATTATTCTTCAGCTGGGTTCACCAGCATGTATCCTGAGCCCAGGTGGACATTTCAAATCAGAGAGCTATAACAAGTCAGCTACGTGGACTGAGAATATGCTGGCACAAGAGCTTAGCAGGTCTGAGCCTTCTCTCAAGGTACTCTTCACTCACTGAAGTGGTGGATACAACTTCAGAGAGAGAGAGGAGCAACAAAGAGGCTGAGGGTATCATATCATAGTATACTATGAGTACATCAGTTCAAACATTGCCTCTTTCAGAAGTGTAGCAAGCCGTAGAGAATTCAGCCATACAGAAATTATGCCTTGAACAACATCAACATGGTGTGCAATAAAAATTATACTACACTGTTCATGAGGGACAGCGTTTTTACTGTTTCCTCTGTCTGTTTTTTCTCCATGCTGCTTTTTGGACCACTGTACTGGAACTCATATTTCATTATCATTGCAGAGATTTGCAAATCTCCCTTTAGTTATTTAGAACCAGACAAACCCTTTCAACTTTTTGTCCTAAATATCTGCAAACCATGTAAAGGAATAAAACCAGAACTGCATCTCACAAAATATTACTATGTTTCTGTAATTTTTAAACTGTGCATCCCAAGGGGATCCTCTATAATAGTCTTTGTATAAAAAGAAAAGAAAATAGTAACCATAAAATCCTTTACCTGTTAAAGTTAAAGTATCTTCTATTGATCCTGCAAATAAGTTCATCAGAGAAATACAATGTGTTTAAAATGATTTATGGGTAAAGCACTGCATACCATATTGCAACATAAATGGTCCCCAAATAGGCATCTTTAAGAAGCGGTACAGAAAAATAACTCATTAGAGAAACTATTTTAAATTAGTTTGTTTCTTCATTGAGGGAATGTGATATTACTGCCCTAGAATGATTTAATTCACCCTAATTATATTCTGTTTGATATCTGCAGCTGTTTTGGAAGTAGGCTTCTACTATGTAAATCCAAGAGATGTTTCTCACCTCATTTGAAAACCCAACATGCTGTAATTTTCAAAGGAATTATAAGATGGTCTCTACTTTTATGCTCATTGAATTTTTCAGAGGAATATCAAAAGAATACACAATTTTCTGAACACTATCACTTATATAGACTCTGTTCACCCTCAGCTTACCTCCTATATGTATATACATGGAATACAGTATGTATTGACACTGTTGTGTTAGTTAAAAATGTATAAATGCATGATCATATGTGACTAGAAACAACTTTGTTTTGAAATGTTCATAGAACACATTAGTAAAAATTGGTTTCTTCTTTTGTCTTTGAGTATCGATTTACTTTAGAACAGATGTGAAGTTGTCTCTTCAGCAACTTTTGAGCACAGTCAGTAAACAGCACCATTTTGGCTGACATCAAAGGACCAAAAGAGGATACATTGCCGCCAAAAAATTAATGTTGTATATGCATTCCTCAATGTCTTTGGCAGTAGCTGTCCATGTTACAGTGCCACATTGCACAATATACATAATGATGATGTGCAGGAATTTGTAATTAAATATTGGCTCATGGATAGTCACCAGAAATGGCAATCAGCAAACACTGGTATTTATTGTGGAATACCACAATCAGTTCCAGGCAAGATGGCAAAGTGAACCGCGTGGTGTCAAAAACCACAAGTGCCTGTAAAATGCGTGAACAGGCAGTAAGTGATGGCTTCCTGCTGCTCTCTACAAATTACCAATCAACAAAACAGAGCAGTTTGCTTTCTCCTACTCTGAAGGAAAATGTTCCCTTTAGTAATCCTATCAAGGGTTACAAATTGTTTGGAGAGAAAACAAGGGAAGTCAAATGCTTTCGTTCAAGTAAAACTAACTTCTAAAGGTAGAATGCTGATCAGGGATTAGATATGTAAAGTAAATTAAGTTTTATGCTTTAGAGATAGTACTTGAACAGAATTTAGGTAACGATTCAAAAGAATAATCCACAAACTTCCATCCATAATTACTACAGTTTTTACCAGATTAAATCCTTAGGTAACTATAATTCTGTTTTGATGCTACACTATCTTAACAGGACTAGGCAGTAGCTAAATTGAACAAAGGCAGTCTTAAAATGGGCACCTCCCACATTAAGTCTACCAAAGAAGCTAGTCTTAGGCTATCTGGTGTTTCCCAGCTTTCCACTCCTCCAGCTGAATGTCATAATCTTTGATCTAACACAGTGAGATTCCTATGTATGACCCAACTTACTCCTGAACTATATTCTGCTATGGTGTCATAGTAAGAATGAAGATTATTTGTCTGCCCTGTAGTTCCCCTCCCAGCTGAACCTAAACAAATGTATAGCCTGATCAGACAGTTGGCCACAGGGGTAGAAGAGGCAGGTTGGATTCCTGCCCTCTGTTCCTAAATCTCCCACACACTCTCCGTTATAACACATAAGCTTTTGCAAAGGGTAACACCACCAAAAATAGAAGGACTGATCTTGTTCCCTTTGGAAGAAACAAAGTAGAAAGTTTGGTCAGTGAATCCCAATCTGCTATAGATGCCCAAACCTCTCATCCTCAAGTTCTTAAAATAAACCCTTCCCTCACTCCCAGTTGCCTATTTTATCTGACTTCTGCTCCATCCTACCATGCTAGTTGCTATGATCCCCTTTGCAAGGCTCCCAAGCCTCTACATGTACTACACAGTGAACAAAGGTTATTAACCCCTATTTAAAAGTTCAGTTTAGCCCATAGGTTCATGGAATTGAAAGTTCTTTTGTAGATGTAGCATTAGACATGAAAATCAAAAAAAAGTTGCAACGATGTTAATATATATTTCTGGATATCCTAAAATTAACTTTTGGGGACTGGAAACTTCCATTCACAAAAGAAGGCAACAGAAGTTATAAAAAAATACTTGGCATCTAGAAAAAAATTGTATGTTGGGAAAAGAGATTAAAGCTAGAATATCTTAGCTTTTACATATTTTTAATAAAGGAAATTTCATAAATTTTAAACACATGCAAGATTATTCTTCAGAGAGTGTTTTGAAACTACATTTAGGGAATGGTCCAGAAAGAAATAAAACTCAGATATTTGCCAACCAGTTATAATGTACAAAGATCTCAGGACTCAGAATTAAATTTTTTTTTCTGTTAATTTTTCAATCTGGATTTCCCTTTCTCTTAAGTAAATGGGCAAACATCATGAGTAAATGTAAGCATACAAAAACACCTCCATTTTCAATTGCATGCAAAGCTGATAAAAGAATGTTGAAACATATAAGGACTCAACATCTGTGGAAAATACTGCATTAAACAGATGCAGTTTATTATCTTTCCTAAAATATCCCACATCATTGCATATGAGCAATGGCAAATGCTGGAACTACAGAGAAATTTTATGTGACCATAGAAACTTCATGCCAAATTATTAAAAAACTGTGATACATTAACTGTATAATAATGTCTTCGGGTGAAAGTTTGAACTCCAGCAGCTACAACATTTCACCAAATCAATGTTACAGCAATAAACAGATTGGAAAGATTATACTTGCTATAAAGAAATTTCTACTGCAATTTATATGTACATCCCAACAGAGAAAAGTGAAAAAATTTCAATGGAAGACTTTCATTTTTAAGATACAATTTTGATGATTTATGATAATGACTTTCTCCAGTTGTTAGGGCTCTCCTCTGTTCTTCATGACTTTTCCAAAATTCTAGAAATTGGCTAGCTCTTTCAGCACCCCGGATGCTGTCCATTGGGTGCCATGGACTAGTATAGATCAAGTTTTTCCAAGTAATACCCAATTAGAAGCAAAGAAGGAACTGAGCACCTCAGCCTTCTACAGTGTCTGAGGATGCTCCAAGGACAGACTGAGAGCTGGGACTGTTTAGCCTGGAGAAGAAAAAGCTTGATGGGATCTTACTGCTGTGTATAAATACCTGATGGGTGTGGGGGGAATATACAAGACAGAGACATTCTCTGCTTGGTGATATCCAGAGGCAGGATAAGAGGCAATGGGCAAAACCTGAAATATAAGACCTATAAGAAACTCCATTGAAGCTGTTTTACTGTGAGGATGGTTGAACATTGGAACAGGTTGCCCAGAGAAGTTGTGGCATTTCCTTGGAGATGTTCAAAACCTGACTGGATATGGCCCTGAGCAACCTGCTCTAGATGGCCCTACCTTGAGCAGGGGGGGTGGCCTAGATGACCTATAGGGCTCCCTTCCAGTCTCAGCTGGTCTGAAATTCTGTGATTCTGTGACAGATACTGCTTAATAAGTTCATATTGCCAGACATCAGTCATAGAGTTTATGTGATAAAAGAATGTCCACTCATTCTCTACTCTCATTTTATATTTTATACATTATATGAATAAGTAGACCGGAATGCCCACATGGTTAAAGTAGCTTAGGGGAAAGATGGACCTTAACCTATACACACTCTACCATCAGCCCTTTAGGTGAAAGAAAAAAAAAAAAAGGCTTCTGTGTAAAACTTCACTTAAAACAATTCTTACTGTGTTGCCTCCCAAGTGCCTTCATCTGTATACTTGTCCATGATGGCAACATTCCTCCAGACAAAAGCAATACCTGATGTAAGGCAGGTGGGGATTTTTATTCAGCAGATATGTAAATTTTATTTTGACTAAGATTTTACAGTACATGTCTGGAGACGTATGGCTTGTACTTTTCAAATTCCCATGGCAGACAGAGTCTTGCTGAGCAGACTAGTCTGCTTTAATCTCAAGCTCAGCAATTTGCCAAGGATTACATGATTTAGACTGCATTTGTAAGTAAATCAAGACCTGATGAAACCCTTTTGCTTGTATGTCACTTACAAGAAGGAGGTGAACGAGGTCTAATGTCATTTCAAGCTAAATCCAGATATTTGGAAAAATACATGCAAAATCTTTTACCATCTTTTGAAAAGTAGACTGTGACAGTGGTAGAGGGTAGTAAACAGGATCTACAGAACACAGAGGTGTGAGAGGAAAGCAGGTGGGAAAGATGTCTGAAACTAAATTTCATTATAATCTTCGTCATGCTGGAGGGAAATAAAGATGAAAATGGAAAGACCATTTGTTTTACTCGGCAGCTTCATTAGAATTTCAAAAGATAATTAATTAATTAATTGGCATTCTTCAAAATTATTCATAAAGATAGCCAGCACTAGGCTTTGTGAAAACCACCGTTTTGGGATTATACCACAAGAAATCAATTAACAAACATGTTGTACACAACAGAGGAGAATTTATTCAGGTAAAATTAACATATTTTGGGGAAAAAAAATCATGCAAACAGACAGAATCTGTAGTATTAAAGTCATTGTACCATCTCCCTGCAAGACTTTTCTTCATAATTCATCAACCTTTCATAGATTTATATATATGTGATACATAGTATAATTTTTGTTAAGGATGGTTAGCAAATTTGTCAGAAATAAGCATGCATGACTATGTCTGGTATGTCTGAGGCTCAGACAATAGACTTGCAAACAGAATTCTAGTTTTGCAGAGTCGTGAGGAGCTGAGAAGTTGTACCCTGGAAGGAACAGGCATTAGCAACCAAAGACACTTGGCTGTATTTTTAGCAGGCATCCTATCATACTGGGATCACATGAAAGTCTGACCAACAGTTATCAATTATCATGCATACTGTTACTAGTAAGAGGTTGTTTGAGGAGCAGCAGTACTGATTTTTACATATGACAAACTTTATGGTCCTGTTTGCACCGTTGGTTCAGCCATTTGTTCGTGCAGCTGAAGTGGTGTGAGAATGTTATGTGCCAAAGAATAAATGATTCTGTACATGTGTACATATATACTCAGCGGATAGCAGGTTGGGTTTGTTGCACAAACCACTCTGTTCTGGAGGTATAAGGGAATACATACTCAGCAATAAATGTGAAAGTAAGATACCAATTGCAGGCCGCCCCTGTGTGCTCAGCTGTTCTCTAGGGTAATTGTAGTTTCCTATACTTGACATACAGTTTTGACTAGGACAAGAGGAAATGGGCTCAAGCTGCACCAGGGGAGGTTTAGGCTGGAAATTAGGAGAAATTTCTTCATGGAAAGGGTAGTCAAGCATTGAATCAGGCTGCCCAGAGAGGTGGTGGAGTCACCATCCCTGGAAGCATTTAAAAAACGGGTAGATGTGGCACTTCAGGATGTGGTTTAGTCTAGTCTACCCTTAATTGGTTTAGTGTGGATTTGGTTGTGTAGGTTAATGGTTGGACTGGATGATCTTAAAGGTCTTTTCCAACTTAAACAATTCTATGATTCTATGACTATGAGAAATTCTGTGTGGATCCATACTTGTTCTCAGGTTTGTTTAGATTTCTTGAAAAAATTGGGCTTTATTTTATCCAGCTTTTGTCTGTTTTCTCAACCTACTCACCTATTTTCTTTGCTGCTGGACAGACCCTCTGCACAGGGCCATTTTTTATTCTATATTGGCACAGTAGCATGGCAAGTGTCTTAGGAGTTTTTGGCTTGCGCACAATATCAGAAAGTATGTTGTACAATAGATCATTATGTAATTTGGCATGTGGTTCCAGATCTATGAGAAAACATATTAACTCACGTAAGGAAACAAAACTTTTGCAAGGAGTTAGAAAACGCACTTGTCTGAATGCAGTTTAAATGATTTACTGGAATTAGTAGTTTATTTCTCAATGCAGTGCTTTAAAGGCATATTAGCTAGTGATAAACTTGACACAATTTGAAGTATTTATCTGAAATACACCATATGGGATTGTTAAGTCTGTCTACAACTGATCCTAGCTTTGGTGTTCCTTAATAGCCTTGCTTTATAGCTCACCATTAAAAATTCGGTTTTCATTTCCAGATATTTCTCCCAAAGTGCTCAGGCTTCTCTATCACCTTAATTCTCATAGGCCAGGTATCTAAAAGCTGATATTCTATAAACTGTACAGGCAACACAGAAAATGTTCATTTGCTGACTCTCATTTCCTAATGGTTTGTTTTCTCTTTAGTTCTAAAGTAGGATCAGGAGAAACAGAAGTTTTACAGTTCCCATAAGAATCATTCAGGACACATTTACCAAGGTGATGAATTACTTTTCTTATTCTTCTACTGAAAAAAGTAGGTCTAAGATCAGTTAAAAGCAGCAACACAGTAGAAAATTTCCAAGTTCACTGAACTACAGGCATTGTAGAAAGGTCCAAGACAACTGGCATAACATTTTTGTCATATGTAACATATGCATATATATGTGTCTAAAAGTTTACACAAAAATGTAAATTTTTATATGTAAATATTTACATTATATACATAAAGACATTAAGATATGAAAACTGTGTATACTAAGCATATAGATTGATATATACACCTAAACACTCTTTTAGCCTTCTTGCTTACCCTATATAAAACCCTCCTGAGTGCAAACAAAATGGAGTATCCGTGAATCTTTCATGTTGTCTCCATTTATAATGATCAATGAAGAGAAAAAGCTATACTATTGTGAGTGGCAAATGCAATATGCAGCTGATAATATAGCTATGGTAAATGACCTGTCACATACATACACAGACACACACATGCATTCTGCAAACTTCTAGGTTGTTAATGCTGAGATAATTTTCTAATCTAATGAGTCAGAGAGACAAGCAGCTACAGCAGTATTTCCTGTCTTCCAATTTTTATTTCATTGGACTAGTGGGACATGGGAACTGAGGTAGTGTTTCAAATGAAGACAACATAAATGTGAATATTAAAGTACTTTAAATAATATTTTTTAAAGGATGTTTTCAGTCAGACAGTTCATCTTAGACAAAAATGGTGCTTTTGGCAAGAAATATAGGAAAATCTTTTCCAGATACATAGATTTCTTTGATTCAAAGCAAAGCACTTCAAACTGCAAAGAAAACAAAACTTCAGGGGACTTGCAACTTATAAGAGTATGAGGGAAGAGAGACTATTTGCAGTAAACATTATTTGGCAGTAAAGACATACAAACCACTCACAGTGGGAAGAAAACAGACAATGGAAATGCAGATAAGGCTGAAAAGGGTGTTAATGGAGGCAAGGTTCATAGCAGATAGTGAAAATCACAACGAAAATTATTCAACAACCAAGTAATGGAGATAAAAGCCACAGTTTACAGTAGACGGTGATGTGGGAGTGATACGCAATTCACCTGAATATGAAAATGAGCACAACTGGGCTTGGTAATACTATAATAAATGTTGGTTATTTTCTTTCTTAATAACTTGAGCTCACCTAGGTAGCATTTCCGTGGTATTAGGAGTTTTTAGCCCACAGCCTGCCTGATCACGTGCATAATGTTTGCCAATATTAAGGCTGAAGAGAAAACAGTGTGTAAAGAAAGTGAAAAGAACACCATTTTGTGTCAACCAGCTTCACCAAGCATGACTCAGAGCAGGTACCGGAGATAAAATTCACTACTCATGTAGCACAAAAGTCTGAGCAGCCACAGCTGTATCTAAAATAAATGAAGCAAAGGCTGAAGAAAAGATATCTTTTTTCCCCTTCCTCTACAGAGGTATATTCATGTTGCTTCTTCCAAACTTCTGTTTAAAGAAACACCATTTTAATCAGTCTAATCCTCTGAAGCAGAACTTTTGTCACTTTTTAAAGAAATAACTGTTTGAAGAAAGAACAAAGATTGAATGTGTGGATGTATGCCTATTTTATATATTTAGGGCATAGGAAGAAAAACAATGATGCAAAGGACAAAGCAGAAGTTGCTGAAGGTATATATTGCACTTATTTGCACCAAAGAGTAGTTTACTAATTCCACCTGACACTTTTTATAATCTCCTGCTTAATTTCTCTTATTTTATTTTTTTCTTTCTCTTTTCTCTTTGGTAATGCAAATTCATTCTCCAGCCAGAGCTAAGAAGCTAAAAAGATTTAGGTCACGATTAAATGCTCCAGTACCAATGACTATCAGCAGATGCAAACCTAGGAAAAGGATTCAGTTTCTCAGTTAACTATGAGGATATCTGATTCCACAGCCTCTTTTCAATTATTAGAGACATTCAGTCAAAATAGTATAGTTCTACAGTTTTTACCACTAGGAAGTCTAAATGGACACAGTTGCTTGTGCCTTAAAAACGTTGCAGCACGTTGGGCATTTGTTATTTTGATTGGATATTAAATAACAGCATTACAGTAAATTTATTTTAAGTAATCAAGAATGAGGTGGTTAGCTAGGATGGGCTTGTCAATAGGTTGAAACAAGCTGAATTAATACAGAACGCTCATCGCTTAATCATGGACTGATAAAATGTCTATGTCTTAATCTCTTCCACTGATAAGGACAAATCAAAATGACCATTTATCCAGTTGTGATTACTGGATACAATTTCCTCAACAAATTGATATATGCCTGGTAAAAAAAAAACCATTATAAATAAAGCCTAATTCTTTCAAGTGGTGTACACAATTAAGATGAGAATCAGAAGCAAACACAACAAACCATCTAAACTGGTTAATCACATTTTGAAACACATAGGAGTTTCTAGGTAGCCAAATATAGCCTTCCATATGGGCCCACACATGTACAGTAGGTAGCATCTTAATACCTATGTTACTTTTAAATTCCAGCATCATAAAAAAATTAATGAGAAAGGGGTGCTTAAGCCATGACCACATATTGATGACACTGAAAGTAGAAAAAGCAGATATGGCAGCTACCTATTGTTAGAAAACATAGAGGTATCCATCTTTTCCACCCTAGCTGATACGTGAAAGCACTTAAAAGAAAGGCAAGGATCCAACATCTTAAACCCTCTTCAACCTGAAGAGAGTCTGTTTCCTCAAATTTCACTTCTTCAGGACTCCCCAGATGGCTGATGCTGGGCCAGAGGGCTTATGATGGAAGAAGAGGGTATGAGAAAAACAAATCCCCAGGTTTCATGTGTGAGGTGCTGACAACTTTGGGTTCAGCTTCTTGATCTGTTTCTGCATTTTACATGATACAGAGACTGTATTAAAAATATAATGCTACTGTAAACTTGCAGCCCCGGTCATGTTCTGCCTTCAACAGGAGCCGCTTTCCTTAGGTCTCCACGAATAACATTAATTAGCTGACAAATATTCAGTGGCATCATCAAAGACATGAAATCTGTATGGGCTCTTCAGTCTCTGCAGTCCTGAATCAAATCAAGGGTGAACTGGCGTAGGCTGTCTGATGATCTCCCAATGTACCATATATTCCTGGTCCTTCCCACATAACAAGCAATGCTTCCAAACCCCTTGCACTTTTTTTCTTTTTTTTTTTTCTTAAATAACTGTCACTGGATTTTTGTCACAGCAAGGATTTTAATCTGAATTTTGGTTTTCCTGGAAAAAGCTTCCATGAGGACATTTCTGAGATGCCATGAGAAATGCAGATGAGATGCAGATGCAGCCCTTGCTCGACCTAGGAAACTTCCAGCTATTTTATGGGAATCAGCTAGCTTGTACCAGAGTTTTGAAGATTTGTGAGTGTGGCCTAGGGAAAAATCTGTTGATTAATTCCACTGTATTCTTGGTCATCAAAACAAATCACCAGTAGCTACAGCCTTTGGTCTGCATATGCCAAGGCATCCCAGAAAGAATTTTGGTCCAAATTATTAATGATGCATTCACAGGAGAGACAGAGTGGATCCCTGGTAGCAGTCTTTAGTGTTGTGCGTCGTGTTACTGGGTTACAGTAAGATAAAAGAAAAAAGGAGGAAAAAAAAGTTGTGTGACAGCACAGAATAAAGGATATACACAGATATTTCTTGAATTGTTTCCTCTTTCTCCCCCTTGTAGGCTATGAAAAACTTTCCTTTAAAATGTAATGGCTTTGTGTCTGTGTGTCTGCATAGACTTTTTGTATAGTTTTCTATTCTTTTTATGTCTCAGCAGATGCCATCAACAAAGCAGAGCACACATTTCTATTTGTTCAGCAATCCCAAACCCTTTGCTTCATTTCCTCTTTTCCCACTGCTCTGAGCTCCCCTGTTTAGAGACTGTTCCTCAAGAGTGCCATCTAGGTTGTGTTCAATACCTGCGATGATTTATCAGGAACTCTAACACCTTTACGATGTAGAGGGTACATAGAAAACATACTAATGGAAGGAAAAAGAGGAGAAAGGCACAACCAAAACACCCAGAGGCTTTGGAAAAGATTCAAAAGTAAAGCTAGGCAGACAAAAATAAAAATTTCTTAGAGGAAAATGACATATCTGGGAGAAAAAAATAATACAGAAAGGAAGACAGATCCCAGCAAAGAGAGCCATCTCTGATATGCGTGTCTGACCTTGTTGCCTGCAATCTTATGTGTTGCAGGTTCAAAAAAAGCACAGTGTTAATAAGCTCAGGCAGAAGAGGAGGGTTGTCTAAGTCCTTGAGTGTGAAAGAAATCTAATATCTTTATTTATAGTGCCTTTAGGTGCCTGCCAAATGTATTCATTACCCCCCAATAATATAGAGATAATATTTCATCTGTGAATGTACAGTCTGTAAACTGAATACAAGGTTCAAAGAGTTGCTGGTTACAGACATACTTGTTAGGGTATTTGGCAAAAGAGCACTTGAGCAAAGTGCACGAGATGTCAGTCTGACAAAAATCACTTGTCCTTGAGTCAGACAAAATATGGACTTATTGCCACAACCACTGCTCAGGAAAAAAGCCTACTGATGCTGTCAGCATAAGCCTACTGCGACAGCTTATTCTCAGGCTCAATTAGCAATGCAGCATGGGCTCCCTGGGTTCTGCATCTCACTAGTAGTTCCTGAGGTGTAACACTGTCCACTAAAGGCTTAAAAAATCTAGGCTGAAGGTGATGCTTTAGATTTTCTTTGAGTGAGCAGTGGCATTGAGAAAGGTGGTAAGGCAGGCTGCAGAAGCCAGCCAAGCGGTTCCACGATAGCAGCGCAGTAAAAAATGGGTGGCACAGAAAACTAGCTAGTACTGGGAGCCACAGCCATCTCCTGGAGGGGAGCCTGGGAGAAAAAAAGCAGCTTCAAACCACAGGGGTACCACAAGAGCTCAGCCAGCATCGATGGGCTCTGGTGAGGAAGGCGTCACAACTCCTCAAGTCCAGGAAAAGGGGAAGGGGCTTGTGTGACGTGGAGCTTCCCAGCCGAGAGCTTCTGTAGTGGTGGTGGCAGATGTGAGCAACAGAGCTCCAGAGGGTGAAGCAACCTATAATGGGACTATTGACACCAATTTTTCACTTGGCAAGAAAGATGGTTGTTAGACTGCTAGCTTCAGAGACGTGTAGTTCTGCTGGTTGCTTCTTGCCATGGGTGGTCAGCTGGAACCTGAATAAGAGAGATTCCTGACAGCTGCAAAGTAACAAACTAACAGCTAAAATGCTTTGAGCTTCTCTTAATTTTCCCAGCAGAATATCAGACTTTATAGGGTTTATATGAAACCTGCTTCCTTCTTGTGTCCTTTGGCGTCACTCTTTAAACTAGCAGCACAATCTGCTCTACCAGACTGCACTTTCAGGGGATCTTCTTTCTCTTCTGAGTCAGTCCTACTTTTTCTGGTTACACCGAGTTTAGGGCCAGAATCAATAATATAATTCAGGCATGAATAATTTACATCCACCAGGACCATTTTTGGTCTCTCGTAGGAGTTTATGAGAGTGACCATTTTGTAAACTCAGCTCTCAGCTTTGTGCAGCCACTCTGCCACTTAGCAACAGCTGGAATCACAGGAAAACCTATTTTTCTTTAAACCTGTATCTCAACTGTCTGTGCTCTCTCAATCAAAACTTGACTCTGCAGACAGGTCTTATCCTTCACTGATATTGTAGGGGGGTTGCCACATTATTTTACTTCTCATTTTCTCCCCTGAATTCAGTTCTAAAATACCTATGTAACATCTCCTGTTATATGAAACAAAACATATGCTGGACCTGATTCCAACTACATTTCTTTTAGATTTATAGCTGTTTAACTTCACTGGCTTCTGTTGAATTAGTGCTGATTTACACTACCTTAAGTACAGTTTCACCAGCCATTATCCCAAACCTCAATCTCCTCTAAAATCTCTAAAATTATTGCTAAGTCAACCCACAGCAGTAGTCAGGTTAGACAACCTGACTCATGTTAACAACCAATTTTTTTCCCCATCTATTTAATAGCTCATCAAGTTTAAAAGCTAGGTTCCTCATTTACTTTTTACATTTCAACCAATTCATTGTAGTAATGTCTCCCTGTAAAAATGAGATAACATGCTGTAAAGATAAAAGTGTACCAATGTGCACTTTACTGAATGTCTGCGTTATGGGGGTTCTGCATGTCATAGCTGCTGTGCTATAGAAGATGACTCGAAATAAGCTCTCTAACTGATCTGCACATCAAATGCTCTGAAAATATAAAAGAGGGGCTTAGACTGTCAGTATCTTGGCTAGCTCACAGTCTATTGTCCCCGGTCTCATTTCTTTAATGTGCATGGTGATAGCAATGGCTAAAACTCATCTGCTGTCAATGTCAATAAATCTCTAACAAAACTCTAACAAAAATTCACAACTCACTGTTGGAAAGTTTTCTTGTCATATTGCTTTCTTGAATATAAAATCACTAAAGCAGCATCAGGGTATTTTAGCATAATATCTGCTTGGTCATTTGTGGTGCCCATTTTCATATGAAACATGTCTTTTCACCATCTCTGGCTGTCGCAGAAGTTCACAGTGGTTATAGAGGGGGAAAAGGTTGGGAAATGGTTCCAGTGTGCTGCAGGCTTTCAGAGAACAGATGTCAGTTAGACATTAAAAAAATAAACTTGGCTCAACTGAGTTTACCTTACAGACATCCTTGGGCTATTAAAAAAACACATCCTTGACTCCTGTTCCCCATCACGTAGAATTAGTTTGTTGTTGAATTCATGCTTGATCTAACACCACTGAATTTAATAGTCTTACACCAGGGATGAATTCGGCCCTTGGTCTTTAAAGCAATCTTTCCCCTTGTGTGAAACAAAAACACCATATGGTGAGTCCTTGGCTTGATATCCATAGCTGAGCTTGCTATCATTCCTTTCTGATTCTGTTGGTGGAAAAGGTTAAAGCCTGCAGAGCTGGTCCAGTCAATGCCAAACCTGCAACAACAGGGGGTGAAAAAGGAGTTAACGGGGAGCTGCATGCACATGCGCCTTGCTGCTCTTCTCCAGGGGCTGCACATTACACAGGCTGAGCTGTTTACTGTTTACAGCGTGATGGAGTTGAGCCCCACAGAGAATCAGAGCAACAATCCTCTTCTTAAAACTGTTCAGTTATTTCTGTAGTTTAGTCTGCGAGACATCCCTCCTCCTAAGTGCTCGGAAAACAAGCAGTGCCTGAATAAGCTCCCCTTCACGCCATCTCAGCCAAAGACCTTCACCACAGTGTATAGTCGCCAGTAACATGGCAAGGAGTTAGGGAGCCCAGCAATGTGGCTTTGTCGTAGTGCATGATGTATTCACACAAAGCCTGAGGATCTTCACTCAAAAATTCTCCTCCCAGTGCTGAATCTGTAAGCAAGGAAGGTGCAGTTAGCAGTACAACAGGATACACACTGAATTTAATTGTCCAAAGAGTTTTTGCCCCACACTGGTAAAAACTTGTGAGAAGCAGGTATTGCATGCTTACATGTTGCAAACTAGGTGGATTTGTCAACCTGACCATGTCAGTCTCTTCGAAGCCTCTCTATTAGTTTCCTCTCTAATGCTATACCTAGTGCAAACACTTTGCCATGAACTACAGAGCTGCAGCTTTGCCTTTTGCCACCTGCCTTGTAGCAAGGTTAGCCCTTGCTTCGTCAGCCATGCCAACCTTTGACTTGTTTGTCTCTTTTTGTCTCAAGCATCTCTCCAGTTTCTCTGCTGAGCTGCATGTGGAAAATTGCTTTCAGATAAAAAAATGTCAGGTTGATGCTTTCAGCTCTCTCCACAAAGCTGTTCTAACACATTCAGAAAGCTTCCGCTGTTGGCTTTCAAAATACTAAATCAAGATTGGTTTGTATTTCAAGATGGTTTTGTGTCTAAAGCAAGATTCAAACACTCATAAAAAGAATGCTATTGTTTTACCCAAAGTTTCAGAAAGTATTGGATTTCTTTTGCAAATAAATTAATTAGTCTTTCAGTTGGAAATCAATCCTTTAGGAAATTTTCATGCTGTTTCAAATCATGCTCTTGTCCCAGCTGAGTTCAGAAACATAGAGACAGCTCTTCAAACTTCCTGTATCATTAAAATTCACAGAGCATTTATGGCAGAAGAACCATTAACAGATTTATTTCAATGTTACTGGTGTTTTTTTTCCTCTTGTTTTTAATAGTTGATGGGTTTTTTTTCCTGCAGAATGAGTTTATACACTTGCAGTGTGGCACAGAGGGAAAGCATAGCTCAGCTCCAGAGATGCTACCTGCCCTGGGTACCTCCTCAGTTGAAGGAGAGAGGCAAACTTGTCTGGATAGCAAATCTGGAATATGATCTGGTTATAAGACATCTAAATCCTCTCCTGAAGGAACTCTCTCTGACAGCTGACAACAGGACAGGAGGTTTAAATCTCCAGTGCTAAAACTGGCCTTTGTGGACACCCCTCTCCCCTCCTATGGCTTTCTACTGAATAACCATCTACTTTCTGTTTCACAGATTCCTGCCTCACTGGGTGCACTGAAGGGAAGAACAGGCTGTGTCAGTACTTATTTATTATTCCTGCCAACCTCACTGTCAACCTGTGGTCTTCTGCTTTATTTACTGCCAACTGTTCAGATCCTGTTCGGAGAGCAGAAAACACATCATTTTCTAATCTGCCTGTGAGATGAGAGGGAGGTATTGTTCTCCTTTCACTACTCAGGACATGAATGGCAGTGAGATTACAGAATTGAAAGAAAAAAAACCTAGAAACATATTGAGCTACACATGAGCAGGGTTTGAATGTTCACAGCAGAGCTGCTATGGCTAGAGGAGTAGCTGATAAAGAGTTACGGTGTTTTCACTCTCTGTATGAACCAGTACCAGTGGAGGGTGAGCCCCACACCTTAGCAGAGGATTTCCAAGCTCTGATGACTGATGTGTCTCTGGCACATGTGGGCCCATTTATGCACCTGGAGAGATGCTTCTCCTTCATCTGGGCCTGCACTTCCTTGTCCCTTTAGCTTGTCCCTGCCCAGTCCTCTTGTGACCTCCCTAGAGGATCTCTGCCTACAACCCAGAATGCCATACCCTCTTCTGCAGATCTTTATTCAACTCTTTGCATCCTTTATTCATCTTTTTGTATCTGGTCTCCTATTTTCAGCTTCACTGTCCTAGTTTCACTGTATATTCCCCTCTCCTAGCATACTCCTTGCCCCTTGTAAGGCTGCATTTCTCCTTCTTGCAGACTGCTGTGCTTTTGGGCTCCAGCAGTAGCCACACTTAAAGCAGTGGAAAGCGCATTCTCAGAGACCCATTGCCCATAGTAGTCATGAGTAACAATTTCAAGGAAAAGCCAGCTCATCTAATTCAGAGGCAATTTGCACAGATTCTTTGGAGGGAGGAACACTGGAAACAAGTGAAAGACACTAAGACTTCTTTCACAGGTTAGTGAGTTGGCCATGTTTCGGTAGGCATTCAGTGAAACAGCTACTTTCCTCAGCCAAAAGCAGTGATAAATTGAAAGTCCTATTCCCAAGTCTCTTGGTCTCAATGCAACATAAACAAACCAACTATTAGTCCTCACTGCCACTGTTGGAAAAGGCAGAACTATTTTTTATGGGAAACTTTTTTTTTTAGAAACTTTCAGAAGAAACTCTGTCTGAAGTTAATTTGCTGACATGGACAATTTTGGCTGCAACAGCTGAAATTCAACAAACTAATGGATAATTGAATACAGGATCTTATAGAGAAAGTGTAAGATGGTAGCCATTTTTATACTCATATTCCCACTAGCTCCATTTGTAATGTGCCATTTGCTGTATAACTATATTCATAATGGATGAGAAAAATATTACCCAACTTTTCATCATTTTCTTGCAATAATAAATGAAATAATTACATTATAAAGGGTATGTGGTGGGATGACCCTGGCTGGATGCCAAGTGCCCACCAAAGCCGCTCTATCACTCCCCTTCTCAACTGGACAGGGGAGAGAAAATACAATGAAAAAGCTTGTAGGTTGAGACCAGCTGGGTTAGCTCAGTTGGTTAGAACACAGTGCTAATAAGGACAGGGAGATCACTCACCAATTACTGTCACAGGCAGAACAGCCTTGACTTGGGTAAAATAAGTTTAATTTATTGCCAATCAAAACTGAGTAGGGTAATCTTAAAACTCCTTCCCCCCACGTCTCCCTTCTTCCAGGCTCAACTTCACTCCCAACTTTCTCTACCTCCTCCCCCCGAGCAGTGCAGGGGGATGGGGAATGGGGGTTACTGTCAGTTCAACACGTCGTCTCTGCCGCTCCTTCCTCCTCAGGGGAGGACTCCTCACACTCTTCCCCTGCTCCAGCATGGGGTCTCTACCACAGGAGACAGTCCTCCATGAATTTCTCCAATGTGGGTCCTTCCCATAGGGTACAGTTCTTCACGAACTGCTCCAGCGTGGGTCCCCCATGGGGTGCAGTCCTTCAGGAACAAACTGCTCCAGTGTGGGTTCCCCACAGGGTCACAAGTCCTGCCAGCAAACCTGCTGCAGCGTGGGCTCCTCTCTCCATGGGTCCACAGGTCCTGCCAGGACCCTGCTCCAGTATGGGCTTCCCATGGGGTCACAGCCTCCTTTCGGCACATCCACCTGCTCTGGCGTGGGATCCTCCATGGGCTGCAGGTGGATATCTGCTCCACTGTGGATCTCCATGGGCTGCAGGGACACAGCCTGCCTCACCATGGTCTTCACCATGGGCTGCAGGGGAGTCCCTGCTCCAGTGCCTGGAGCACCTCCTCCCCCTCCTTCTTCACTGACCTTGGTGCCTGCAGAGTCGTTCCTGTCACATATTCTCCCTCCTCACTCCAGCTGCAGTTTGTGTCCCATTGTTTGGGCTTTTTTTTTTCCCCTTCTTAAATATGTTATCACAGATGCGCTACCACGGTTGCTGATGGGCTCAGCCTTGGCCAGTGGCATATCTGTCTTGGAGCTGGCTGGCATTGGCTCTATTGGAAATAGGGAAAACTTCTAGCAGCTTCTCACAGAAGCCACCCCTGTAGCCCCCCCACTACCAAAACCTTACCACGCAAACCCAATACAGGGTAGCAACCTTTACACATAAAATACTTTGGTGATTTACGGATATTCCTATTTAGCTGTTAATGACAACACACATAACATTATTTTGGACTGAAATCAATAGTATCCATAGTCATTATAACATTTTAAGTTACGATGGTTATATGCCATTTTTGGTATTAAAGGCTTTTGCTACTTTTTTATCCTTTGATTTCATACACCCTGTGTAAGCACCAATGCAGAAAATTTATGTTAGTGGGATAAAGTGGGCTATTCTTAAGATAACTGTTTTGCTGGTTCAACATGAAATTGCTTTCTCTGTCTCTTGACTGCTGCAGCTCATAGGAAGATTATGAGTCACCAAGCAGCACAGGGACCTTCGTAAACTAAGAATAGGAAATTAGATTTGTGAGAGCTTTTCCAATTAATGGTGGAAGCTGTTCTAAAACCAGAAGCATTGTCAAAGCCTTCATATAACTATTGTAATGTAATTACAGCTAATAGAGAAATTTTAAAGGCTATTTAGGTAGAGCTGATGAAATAGTAAGATATAAACCCCACATTTATCAGAGGAAGTAGCTGTTTAGTCCAAAGGGCTTGTGTCCCTGTTTCATTTCTTTTCCAGACACAAGAAGAGAATGTTCAGAATTAACCAAAACAGAGAAGATAGCCTTGGAGAAGCCCTGAGGTGTTTAGTTTCAATCCCCTTTCTTTAACAAATGCAAACTGGCATCCCCAGGAACTGTGGGTATGCAAAAACACAGGCTTGGGCTTTTCCTCTGACTGCAGAAACTATGGAGTAATCAACCGAATACTCCACTGAGCTCCTACCCATCTGCCATATGACACAATTTAATAAACTGTATTTTTTGTAATCCCCAGACAAAATTTGCACATCTGTTAGCTGCATTAGCCACCTGGGTTTGTAAGAATATTTCTGAAGTATTTTTAAAATGTATTAAACATGTTTCAAGACAGTTATTGCATTTCTTTGAAATTACCTATCAGAAAAATGCATTCTTCAAGTGCAAGTCTGCAAGAATTATGACTTGGTCTGATCACCTTCAGCTGGTCTCAAATGATAGGATGATTCCTAGGAATCATGAGCATGGATATTTATAAGCTGCAGGAAATGGGTCTAGACAGTACCTCCTGCCATGGTAATATCTCCTCTGATACACAGAAAAGATTACCAAATACATAGGGAAAGAAATAAAAATTTAAAAAAAAAATGCTTACACTGCACTATATTTGTCAGTCCTTGTAATGAACTTTAAGTTTAGTAGTGCTTACAGTTGGAGGGTAGTGCTTACTCATGATGGAAGCATAGGGTAGTTCACCTTGCAGAAGCTGTTGCCTTTTCATTTTGTGGCACACTACAGCCATATTTGCCTTCTGAGAAATGGGGCTCTGGGTCTGGCATTGTTAATTGTTAAAAATAGCTGAGAAGAGAGACATCTCTTTTACTAGGAAAGCAGAAAACAGGGCTTTGGACATAAGTTAATTTATCCTAGACTAAAGCTTTGTCCTATTCGAATTGGAATTCAAACTTCTTCCATTTGAATGAATTGAGAGGGCTGGTTCAAATATTTATAAACAAACAAGAAAAGGATGAAATGGAGGCAAAAAGGAGACCTGACAAGCTAAGAAATAAAGGTTGAGACAGAGTCAGTCTGCTAGAATACCTAATACTGCTTCTAACTTAATCATAACTACAGCAGGTAGAAGGGACTGAAATCAACTAACTGTCGTAACTTTCTTGTAGATTCATAGATTTTTAAAGATAGAAAAGACAGTCAGATCATCCACTCTGACCTGTATAATACAGTCCACAAGCCATGTATCAAGTACAATAGAATGCATCTGAGTAAATATTTAGTAAAATACTCTGTCTTGATCTTAAGACAAAAAAGGGTGAAGAATTTGCCACTTTCTTTGTTAATTTGTTCCAAATGGTTAGTCACCCTTACCAATAAAATTAAAGGCTTTTTTTTTAATTTGACTTTTTCTGACTGGAAGTTGCATCTACTGAATCTTGTTAATCTCTTCTCTCTCTTTCAATGTCATTCCTGTCCAGGGTACAGGATATGTGTCAGTAGGCATTATTTTTATTCTTTGTCCCTAAGTGTATGTATTAAAATAAACTTATTTTGTTTGAATGGTCCTGATTTAAAAGAGAGATCTGTGTTATTCTATATGACTGCCCTGGGCTCACCAGTACTCACCATTGTTTCTGTTTCTTCTGCAAGTTTTATATTTTTCCAAAATGTTAAAATGCAAAAACTATTGAGAGGTAAAGTATAAGAAATAAAAATCTTCCCACACAGAAGCTTGATTTTATTTTATTTCCTACAGCTGCAGAAAGAGACTATTTTGTAAAGCAAAGAAGTAGAGTCATAGGTTTGATGGGATTTCTACACTAGAGTAAAAACTTGGTAAACTAAGAAGAGCCACATTTGACAATGAAAAGACACAGGCATGAAGGTGCAGACGAAAGAGAAGGGAGGAAGCAGGCCAGAGAAAAAACTATGTATACCAGAGTCCTGTGTAAATTTAGGTCTTAACATATTCTTTGGTTATTGCTGACTAGAACATTTAACTTTAAAATACTGGAATAAGTCCAGTCCCATCTTACACATTGATGTAATTTTGCCATTTTGGGGTGATGAAGAGTACTATTTGACCACCATAGCCTGGGGAAGTTGTCTGTGGTCTGAAATTTATGACCAGTTTACAGCCCCTCCCTCATGCTGTACGATGCCGTGTAGTAGGACATAACTTGGCCTGCTGACATTACCAGAGAATTACCCAAGTTTCCTAAACTGGTGTGTGCATTCTCTCTTTAGCATGCTCAGCAATACTAACAGACAGGCTATGTAGCTTTCATGCACAACAGTACTGGAAGTGCATGCGGATTACAGCAGAGTTTCCATTGTCTTTTGGATTTGTGGTGTATAAATTAGTCCTTACATGTTTTACTGACAAACAGCATTTTGTTTCTGAGGGATCAACAGAGTGCAGGGTCACTCTATTCTCTCTTCAGTTCATTAAATGTGAAGAAAAAACAAGGAGTTTCAACTCGATTTCATTGAAATATTATTTTCTTGGGTAGCTTTCTGGGGAAGCTAAATTTTATCTTTATTACATACAGTACACAGTTTCCACAAGGGGTAAATGATTATTAATAGCAGATCTTCCACATTTAATGAGCACCTGCTATGCAGAGAGGGTCAGTGTTCTTGATGAAACATTACAAAACACTTATTATAATTAGTGTAATTAGGCCTTTCAAATAGCTGCCCTATCTGTAGAAAATCAGATTCTCAAACTTACTTTGCAGGTGGCTATAATACCTGCTGATTTAGATGAGTTTCTGGCTGTTGTCGTGGTTTAGTCCCAGCCAGCAACTCAGTACCACGCAGCCGCTCGCTCACTCCCCCTACCCCGATGGGATGGGGGAGAGAATCGGAGGAGTAAGAGTGAGAAACACTCCTGGGTTGAGATAAGAATAGTTTAATAATTAAAATAAAATAAAGTAAAATAACAATAACAACAATATAATAATAATAACAGTAATAATAATATACAAAGCAAGTGATGCACAATGCAATTGCTCACCACCCGACAACCGATACCCAGACAGTTCCCGAGCAGCGGTCGCTGCTCCCCGGCTAACCCCCCCCAGTATATATACTGAGCATGACGTCATATGGTATGGAATAGCCCTTTGGTCAGTTTGGATCAACTATTCTGGCTGTGCCCCCTCCCAGTTTCTTGTGCGCCTGGCAGAGCATGGGAAGCTGAAAAAGTCCTTGACTAGCATAAGCAGTACTCAGCAACAACTAAAAACATCAGCATGTTATCAACATTCTTCTCCTACTAAATCCAAAACACAGCACTATGCCTGCTGCTAGGAAGAAAATTAACTCTATCCCAGCCGAAACCAGGACAGTATCCACCCCTTATTCTATACCATCTACGTCATGCACAGGCCCTCCCCTTTCCAATGTGTTCCAATTAATCACCACCACTTTCCCTATCTTGATATACACACAGATATCATTCCCTTCGTCTATGGCCCATCCCTCTAAAATGTCCATTGAGTTCATTTAGTCCATGACTTTGGGTTCCATCTGTCATCACAGTCTTTCAGAGCAGGAGAGGTGGTGTGCAGTGTTGGACTGTTGCATGCTGAAGTCAGTTCTCATTCCAAAATGGTTTCATCAAAGTTCATTTTCATTAAGCTGGGCAATTCTTACTGCAATACCATTGATGTGGCATATAGCAATCATAATATACAGTATTATATACTTAATATTAACCTACTATATTATTGTATTAACATGCAGTTAAGAGATAACATACAGTATTATAAAGCAATTAATATTATACAATTCAGTTCATTAGCTATTTTCACCCAAAATCAAATTCCCTTGAGGTACACATTGGGCTTCCCCATCCTTTCGCATCACCCACCAAGTGCACCCAGGTCCTTGAGCAAAAGCAATCCCACGAATGGGTTTGCCTTTGCCAGAGGGGGAAGTAACCCAGACTGTCTTCCCCAGCATATTTTTCATGTGCACTACAGGAACTTTATCTCCTTCTACAGTACGTAAAAGTTTTGATTGGGCAGGGCCAGCTCGATTGGCAGATCCCCTGGTGTTGACTAACCAGGTGGCTTTTGCTAAATGCGTATCCCAATGTTTAAACGTCCCACCACCCATTGCTCTCAGGGTAGTCTTTAACAATCCATTGTATCGCTCAATCTTCCCGGAGGCTGGTGCATGGTAAGGGATGTGATACACCCACTCAATGCCGTGCTCTTTGGCCCAGGTGTCTATGAGGTTGTTTCGGAAATGAGTCCCGTTGTCTGACTCAATTCTTTCTGGGGTGCCATGTCGCCACAGGACTTGCTTTTCAAGGCCCAGGATGGTGTTCCGGGCGGTGGCATGGGGCACGGGATATGTTTCCAGCCATCCAGTGGTTGCTTCCACCATGGTGAGCACATAGCGCTTGCCTTGGCGGGTCTGTGGGAGCGTGATGTAATCAATCTGCCAGGCCTCCCCATATTTATATTTCAGCCATCGTTCACTATACCCAAGGGGCTTGAACTGCTTGGCTTGCTTGATTGCAGCGCATGTTTCACACTCATGAATAACCTGTGCAATACTGTCCATAGTTAAGTCCACCCCTCGATCACGAGCCCATTTATACGTTGCATCCCTTCCTTGATGGCCTGAGGCGTCATGGGCCCACCGAGCTATAAATAATTCACCCTTATGTTGCCAGTCCAAATCCACCTGAGCCACTTCAATCTTAGCAGCCTGATCTACTTGCTGGTTGTTTTGATGTTCTTCAGTGGCCCGACTCTTAGGTACATGAGCATCTACATGACGAACTTTTACAACCAGGTTCTCTACCCGGGCAGCAATATCTTGCCACAATGCGGCAGCCCAGATTGGTTTGCCTCTGCGCTGCCAGTTGCTCTGCTTCCATTGCTGCAGCCACCCCCACAGGGCATTTGCCACCATCCATGAGTCAGTATAGAGATAAAGGATTGGCCACTTTTCTCTTTCAGCAATATCTAAAGCCAGCTGAATGGCTTTCACCTCTGCAAACTGACTCGACTCCCCTTCTCCTTCAGCAGTTTCTGCGACTTGTCGTATAGGACTCCATACAGCAGCTTTCCACCTCCGATGCTTTCCCACAAGACGACAGGACCCATCAGTGAACAGGGCATATTGCTTTTCATTTTCTGGCAATTTATTATACAGTGGGGCCTCTTCAGCACGTGTCACCTCCTCCTCTGGTGATATTCTAAGGTTTTTTCCTTCTGGCCAGTCCATGATCACTTCCAAGATTCCTGGGCGACTGGGGTTTCCTATTCGAGCCCGTTGTGTGATCAATGCAACCCACTTACTCCATGTAGCATCAGTTGCATGATGTGTAGAGGGGACCCTCCCTTTGAACATCCAGCCCAACACCGGCAGTCGGGGTGCCAGCAGGAGCTGTGCTTCAGTACCAACCACTTCTGAAGCAGCTCGAACCCCTTCATATGCTGCCAGTATCTCTTTCTCAGTTGGAGTATAGCGGGCTTCGGATCCTCTGTATCCCCGACTCCAAAACCCTAGGGGTCGACCTCGAGTCTCCCCTGGTGCTTTCTGCCAGAGGCTCCAGGTAGGGCCATTCTCCCCGGCTGCAGTGTAGAGCACATTTTTAATATCCTGCCCTGCCCGGACTGGCCCAAGGGCTACTGCATGAACTATCTCACGTTTAATTTGTTCAAAGGCTTGTTGTTGCTCAGGGCCCCATTTGAATTCGTTCTTCTTCCGGGTCACTTGATAGAGAGGGCTTACAATCTGGCTGTAATTTGGAATATGCATTCTCCAAAACCCCACAACGCCTAAGAAAGCTTGTGTTTCCTTTTTGCTAGTTGGTGGGGACATAGCTGTTATTTTGTTGATCACATCCATTGGGATCTGACGACGTCCATCTTGCCATTTTATTCCTAAAAACTGGATCTCCTGTGCAGGCCCCTTGACCTTACTCTGTTTTATGGCAAAACCAGCCTTCAGAAGGATTTGGACTATTTTCTTTCCCTTCTCAAAAACGTCTTCTGCTGTGTTGCCCCACACAATGATGTCATCAATGTACTGCAGATGTTCTGGAGCTTCACCCTGTTCCAGTGCTGTCTGGATCAGTCCATGGCAAATGGTGGGGCTGTGCTTCCACCCCTGGGGCAGTCGGTTCCAGGTGTACTGAACACCCCTCCAGGTAAAAGCAAACTGGGGTCTGCACTCTGCTGCCAAAGGGATGGAGAAAAATGCATTAGCAATATCAATTGTGGCATACCACTTAGCTGCCTTTGACTCCAGTTCATATTGAAGTTCTAGCATGTCTGGCACGGCAGCACTCAGCGGCGGTGTAACTTCGTTCAGGCCACGATAGTCCACTGTTAGTCTCCACTCCCCATTAGACTTTCGCACTGGCCATATGGGACTGTTAAAGGGTGAGCGAGTCTTGCTGATCACTCCCTGGCTCTCCAGTCGACGAATCAGGTTATGGATGGGAATCAGGGAGTCTCGGTTGGTGCGATATTGCCGCCTGTGCACAGTTGTGGTAGCAATTGGCACCTGTTGTTCCTCAACCTTCAGCAACCCTACAATCGAAGGGTCCTCTGAGAGACCGGGCAAGGTGGACAACTGTTTAATTTCCTCTGTCTCCAAAGCAGCTATACCAAAAGCCCACCGGTACCCTTTTGGGTCCTTGAAATACCCTCTCCTGAGGTAGTCTATGCCAAGGATGCACGGAGCATCTGGGCCAGTCACAATGGGGTGCTTTTGCCACTCATTCCCAGTTAGGCTCACTTCAGCTTCCAGTACAGTTAGCTGTTGGGATCCCCCTGTCACTCCAGAAATACAAATGGGTTCTGCCCCTCTATAGTTTGATGGCATTAGCGTGCACTGTGCACCAGTGTCCACTAGAGCCTTATACTCCTGTGGGTCTGACGTTCCAGGCCATCGAATCCACACAGTCCAGTAAACCCGGTTGTCCCTTTCCTCCACCTGGCTGGAGGCAGGGCCCCTCTAACACTGGTCACAGTATTCGCTGTTCACTTCCTGTAAATGTGAATCAAAAGTCCCCTGATCAAGGTCGGAAGTAAAATTAGCCCTCTTACTCTGTCTCGGGAACTGCTCACTGGAAACTGGAGCTGCAATCTTCCTGGGAGAACCTCCTTTCCTAATAGTTTTTCCTTGCAACTCACGAACCCGTGCCTCTAAGGTTGAGGTGGGTTTTCCATCCCACTTTCTCATGTCCTCTCCATAATCACGCAGGTAAAACCACAGGGTGCCCCGTGGTGTGTATCCTCTATATCCTCTCTCTTGAGCATAGGGACGTTGACTCCTAATGGCTGAGACACTGGTCCGTGCAGGTGGGGAGTAGGACAGATCCTCTCTGAGTTGTTGGAACTCTTGGCATATTTTTTCAGACAGTTTTTCCACAGCCGAGACACAGGCCCGTAGGGAGGAAGAGAGCTTTTCTTCGTAGTCCCGGAGTTGTCTAGCCACTTCATCCACCGTTGGTGCCTCGTCGTCTTTCCAGGCTAGTATTGCCAACGAGTTGGAATACGATGCTGGTGCGCTCCGTACCACCTTCCGCCACATGGATTGTGTGCACCTGACTTCATCTGGGTCTTTGGTTAACTGTTCATCATTCAGGTCACTGTAAATCACCTCCAGCACGCCTAATTCCCTCAGGTACTGGATACCCTTCTCTACGGTGGTCCATTTGCTTGGGCGGTATAAAACATCCTCCTTGAAGGGATACCTTTCCTTCACGCTTGACAGAAGTCGCCTCCAGAGGCTGAGCGGTTTTGCCCCTTTTCCAATTGCTTTGTCAATGCCCCCTTCCCTGGAAAGGGATCCCAGCTGCTTGGCTTCCCTACCCTCTAAATCCAGGCTACTGGCCCCGTTATCCCAGCATCGGAGCAGCCAGGTGATGATGTGCTCGCCTGGATGACGACCAAAATCTTTTCGCATATCTCGCAGCTCACTCAGGGATAGGGATCGGGTGGTCACCATCTCATTTATGGGTTCTTCCTCCTCTGGTTCTCGTGATGGCCCTGGTTCATCTTCATCCCTTACTAAACGAACTGATTTCCTTGTGTATTTTTTCTTCTGTATAGGGGCAACTGATACCGGCGCAGGTTGGTTCTCTGGTTTAGCCGCAGTGCCTGCCACTGGGGTTGGAGTGGCTGCAGTACCTGTGGTGGGTGTTGGAGTAGCCGCAGTGCCTGTGGTGGGTGTTGGAGTAGCTGCAGTGCTTGTGGCTGTGGTTGGAGTAGCCACAGTGCCTGTTGTTTTGTCATCAGATCCAGAGACCCTCTCTTTCCCTTGAGGGTACTGAATAGTGTTGAACAGGGCTCGATAGGCATGGGCCAGTCCCCAGCATGTTGCAATGAGTTGTGTCTCTTTGGAGTTGCCAGGGTGAGAACATACTTCTTCCAAATACTTTACTAGTTCTTCAGGATTCTGCACTTGTTCAGGGGTGAAGTTCCAAAACACTGGAGGTCCCCACTGCCCTAGGTACTTGCGCATACGATCCCACACACCCTGCCACTCATAACTCTCCAGCCTTGGGGCAGATCTCTGGATGATATTCTTAAATTGCTTACTAACCTTTGTCAAAACCAAAACAATATTCCCAAGAAGTATCAATAGAAGTATCTTAACTGCCCAGGGATGTTCAAAATACTGAAAACTTTCTGTAATGAGGGAGGAAGCATTATAGAATAAGGTAATGAAGGTGCCATTCTGTAGTTCCTCCACAACAGACGTCTCCGAGGGAAAGGTATAATTGCTAACTCTCTCCATGAGGTGGTACCCGAAGTACAGTAATGACTTGTGTATAAAACCCAGATACAAAACCATGCTCAAGGTCAGGATTTTGATAAGGAACCTCCCAATCAAAACATCCTTAATCACTACAGAGCATAGCGCAATGCACAGACCAACACCAAGCTTTAACATGCACAGCCAAGAAAAGAACATGGTACAGATCAGATGAACTAATATCATGACCGGCAACTGTTAACAGACTCCTTAATACACTCTAGTTAATCTGTTCTTATCTCAAACCCTTCGTGCCCCACGTTGGGCGCCAAAAAGGACTGTCGTGGTTTAGTCCCAGCCAGCAACTCAGTACCACGCAGCCGCTCGCTCACTCCCCCTACCCCGATGGGATGGGGGAGAGAATCGGAGGAGTAAGAGTGAGAAACACTCCTGGGTTGAGATAAGAATAGTTTAATAATTAAAATAAAATAAAGTAAAATAACAATAACAACAATATAATAATAATAACAGTAATAATAATATACAAAGCAAGTGATGCACAATGCAATTGCTCACCACCCGACAACCGATACCCAGACAGTTCCCGAGCAGCGGTCGCTGCTCCCCGGCTAACCCCCCCCAGTATATATACTGAGCATGACGTCATATGGTATGGAATAGCCCTTTGGTCAGTTTGGATCAACTATTCTGGCTGTGCCCCCTCCCAGTTTCTTGTGCGCCTGGCAGAGCATGGGAAGCTGAAAAAGTCCTTGACTAGCATAAGCAGTACTCAGCAACAACTAAAAACATCAGCATGTTATCAACATTCTTCTCCTACTAAATCCAAAACACAGCACTATGCCTGCTGCTAGGAAGAAAATTAACTCTATCCCAGCCGAAACCAGGACACTGTTCAGGCAACATTTATTAAATTCTCAGTTTTTCTAGAGAAGTGCTTAGCAGCAGTGGTTATAACCATACTCTAATGTTCATACTTGATTAGGCCAGTTGCCTGTTTGGACTTCTGCTCTGTCTTTGACAATGGCTTGTACCAAATGATTCAAGGGGAAATGCGAGATTGCCTCCTAGGCCAGTACAAATCATTGTCCTTAACTGAAAGTTTCTCTTTAATAGTCCTCAACTGGATGCAATGCAAGCATGTGTATCACTTCTAGAATGTGTGGTTCTTGCCTAATCTAGCTCTTTGCTTGTTTTTTTCTTGTGGAAAGCCTGTGTTCAAACACACAAGTAGACTAGTGCTGGGACATGCTTTTCTTTACAGGTGCCAGCCTGCTCCAGTTCAGACATGGCCACTGACCTATACTATACCTCTTTCCCACCCCATCTTTAGCCTGCCTCATATACTTAAACTATCAGTTCTGCATAGAGTACTGCAGAAATATCACCCTTTATATGGAAACTCTACCTCTCTATGTAGCAAAAATAATTAACAAGATCCCTGTTAAGTTACATAACAAATTGGATTACTAAGATCATGACATTTATTTATTTATTTATGAGGGTTATTTTCATCAATATTGGTTCCTTTCATGCAGAAACTTTGATTTTGTCAAAGGTTTTTCTTTAAACCAAATTAACTTATACCAAATGTCTCTGGTAAGAAGGCAATATTACCCCAATCTGAAATGATTTACTTTACTTCTGAAATATTAAAACATTCTTTGAAATGCTCATTTCAAACATTTTTAATAGGAATTTTTAAACTGTTAATTCTGCAGAAAACGTTCATATTTCTTTTGAAATACTTGTAATGAGTTCTGAGAACTGGCCTTATGTGTGTGCTTGTTGAACTGCAATAAAAGTTTTAATATAATATTTCCTTTTAGTCAAATAACATCCTTGGAATGTAACTGTGGAACCATAAAAAAATCACAAAATAATTTGTTCACTGAATACTGGTTAATTAGCTCATGAAGCAGATTAAATTACCTTTAATTTCAATTTAAGCCTTTCTTTACTGTAAATTATCTTAAAGAAGAAAACATGCTAACATTCAGTAAATGAAGTATTTGATAGGTATTTTGACAGCATTTACTGCAACCACACTGTCTTCTAGTTTCATGACCTGCTGCTGCTCTGTATACTATGGCTAGTACTTTTTTAAAAGCCCAAATTCTTGTACATAAGTAACTGTTCTATGGCTGAAAGAAGTCTATTACATCTGTTGGTTTATGTTACATTAACACTCTTTCTCATTTTCAACCCCCCCTTTTCCTCATTTTTGCTTGAACAGGAAAAAAACAGAGAAACTGTTTTGCATAGAGTATGATGCATAAAGCTGTGTGATTGCTATGGGCAAGTTGATCATTAACTTTGAAATTCAGTTTGACTAACTTTTCCACGCATATTATATGAGGTTATTTTCAGATCTGGCAAATATTTTCAGCATGAGAAAATATTGGTGCACAATCAACACATGGAAGGTTATCAACACAAACATTGAAAATGTGTTTGTAAATATCAGTGAATTTCTGCCTTACACTTGCAGAGAATTCACTCAGCTTCAAAAGCATAAACACTTAAAATTCTTCAGTCTTTTCTGTTCACAATTTGACTAAAGAATAGCTAAATCTGAATGAAAAGCATATTTGTAATGTTGGTATCTTACAGATTATAGTATAATGCATGTAGACATTTTGCATATGCCAACATTACCTACATGATGTTAAGCATCATTTTTCCTTTCACATATTCTGGCTCAGGGAAAGCATTCATTTTAACAGGGTCAAAAAGCACCACAGGCAGGATGCCAGCTCAGAATGAACTGTTACATTTACAATTTGGAGAAATCAGTTCAGTTTCCAAATTTAAAAAAAAAAAAAAGAATTATATATATATGTTTTAAGTATTCTGCTAGTGTTCCTAAAGACTCTAGCATTACATTCCTTTATATGTCTTGGACACAAAGTACAGCAAATGAAGCGAACCTGTCCGCCCCCTGCTTCTCAAATCTCTGTCATCTGTTCTTAATTATCATCTGCAAAATGATGGTCAGAAAATTTCATATATTGCTGATATGACTTGGAAAAACCATAATAAACAAAGGAGTGCTTTGATCAAAGACTCCTCTTGAAGAGAAGATGCAGTTTATTTGGAGGTTAATAATCTTGGAGTGCTTCAATACTTTAGATCTGCTACATTAAAGTTGTCAAAATGTTTTCAGTTTCAGAAGCCATGACTTCAGAGAAACAACTCTTATTGTCATAATGATCCATGACCTACTTTCAAAGAGATTTCCTTCTTTCTTCCCCCTTCCCTTCCCTTCCCTTCCCTTCCCTTCCCTTCCCTTCCCTTCCCTTCCCTTCCCTTCCCTTCCCTTCCCTTCCCTTCCCTTCCCTTCCCTTCCCTTCCCTTCCCTTCCCTTCCCTTCCCTTCCTTTCCCTTTTCTATTTTAATTTGCTTTACTTATTTTACTTTATCCTCTGCCCTGAGATAGCTTAGGGAGAAGAATCACAGTGGTGCCAAAAGAAGGGAACATGTTGGCCATACAAGTGCTTCAGCCCTGGTCTGAAAGCACCAGAAGTCTGCTGCTACCAGAGTAACCTGAGCCACAGCTGCATAGACAGGGTAAAAATAGTATAAGTTATATATATGTTGTGTACAGCTGTATTCTGTGATAAGTAATCTGAGCAGCAATGAAAGCAGAGTAAGTTTCCTTCCTCAGCTCCTTTTCCCTCACTGTACTGGCCTTAATCCAGTGTGGGAGTTGCCCTAAGAACAGGTATGTAGCCATTTGCAGCAAAATAGGGTAGGTACACCAAATTAAAGGCTGCTGTGAGCCAAACAGCTTCACATGCAAAATCCCAAAGCAGTAGAGAAAGTTGTTCCAAATTTCAAGGACCTAAGACATGCTTTTTTCTTTCAAATGAGTGGTTCAGGCATAGATTACTTTTCAGGGGTCGCAAACAGCATTAGAGATTGCTTGTATATACTATTTTCAAGTTACACCTGCTCACCATGAGGCAAGATGTCAGAAAATAATGAAGTAATATTATACATATTGAAGTTGCAAGATGGGAAATGGGAATCAGATCAAAGGTCTCTGAAGGATGAAACTTAGAAACAAATGAATTTCTGACATTGAAGGGTGAATAGTCTATCTTTGAAATCCTTTCTACAGTCATTGGAGCATGCTTAATGGGTTTTCTGTTTCTTTTTTTCTTCTTCATCTTTTTTAAAATGTCTCATAAGACAGAATTAGGTATTGCAAACAAACACAGAACTCAGTCCAGCTACTGTTGTATATTTTCCACAAAACAAAAAAATATTACACTGGTATCTTGATCATAGGTGAACATACAGATGTAGGTATGTGATGTATTTACTGACCTCAGTATGTGTTCTGGCAAGTAATCTTGAAAGTTGCCTAATCAAAACTACAGAAAGATTGCCATTTCAAATATTAGTCTCTGGAAACTTATGTTGTGGCGGTGTGTTTCAGCTGTTATGTTCCTAGATTCATTGCCTTTTGGGAAGTGCAGTTCTGCATTTCTTGTCTTTAGTTCCTTATATGTAAGTCAAGCGTCGCGGTGTAAAGTAGTGTATGCAGTTGCCAAAGAGGTTAGTCCAGCCTGCTAGGGAGTTAATTAGCATTATTCAGAATATTCTCATGTTGGGCTGCTGTAGCACACATGGTAGGCACTGTCACCGTCAAAAGCAGGGAGCTGGGTGCCTGAAATGAGAATGTCTAATTGGCATCACAGCTACCATTATGCTGACAGACTGACACTGACGGTCCAAGTGATCAAATACGTATAGCTGAATAGGTGCTAGAGCTGAAGGAAACAGCCCACCACAGTGACCCAGTTCGCTGAACGCCGTGGAGATATGCTGATTTACTTCAGGTCAGGGCTTGGGCCCATCCATGAGCTTCGACACTTTGAACACTGTTGAACTTGTAGCTCACCGCATCACAGGGCATGCTCCTTTCATTTTTGACATACTACTTTAGAGACTACTCTCTTTAGATACTGTAAATGCTGACGTGCTCTGGAAATACCCGTCTCCATTTATTTTTGGCTTTAAATGTCACAAGATCACAGGTGAAAACTTGAAAAAGTATCTCTTTTCAGCCTGCATTAATTCATTGAAATTCTACTCATATTTAATCTAAAAAGCAAAATATTTCCCATGAATCTCTGGTTAATTAGTTTTTCAATGTTCTTAAATCATTTTTCACTAGAAACATTAATGGTTAAAGTAATGAAAATTGCTTCCCAAATCCACAGTGTTGAAAGTTTTTCAAAAATAAGATATAATACACAATATTAGAAAAGAAAATATAGAAATGAGCTTATTTCTTCACTGAAAAGTCAGGTCTGTGAGTCAAAGTGAATTTAAATAATTGTTTTTCAATTTTAAACAAACTTGCAAGAAAGACTATTGTTTCCTTTGACATAGTAAAACAATTTTGAGAACAGGCAATCTTATTTGAAATGACTGTGTAGGTGTCATGCTCAGCTAATCATGAAATGTCATTTTCAAAAATATTAATGTATTCCTCTTAGAATGGGAAGCTAAGTAATGTACTTTGTAAATGAGATCAGCATTCTTTAAGTCTAGAGAAATACTATTCACTGGCTGCGCCATAATGCCAATTCCTGTCTTCTAGTAATAAAAGCTGTCATACTTCCTCCTATAAAGTGCTTCAAGGCTGAGGACCAATATAACAAACAAACAATAAAAACCACAAACAACCCCCACAAACAAACAATGCTGTTGCAAAGAAAGAACAAAGCCTTAGTAGCAGATTATAGAAATTTAAATGCAACAACAGAACTGCACTTCCAAGATATGGTGTACATCCTAAGAAATCGTTCTTGTATTCACATCTTACCCACGTCAATGGGAGAGGGGAAATTACAGCACTCTTCGTGGACGTTCAGAAGCCTGGAAGGTCACATTGTGAGATCTCCAATCAGCTCTTAGAGTGCACAAAATACAAAGATTCTGAACCTGTTGTATAAGTCTAATTAAATAGCATAGCTCTTCTCATTGTACCAAGAAGTTTATTCTGAAGCAAAATTACAGAGTTACTGTTAGTTCAAAAGAAAAAGAAGTCCTCTGCAACTGAGGTATACAGCCCCATCCAATAAGAATACTTTTATTTTGGACCTTAAGTAATTTTGCCATTTTCTACTTTTTCTAAAGTTCTCTTCATAAGCATAAAACACAAATTTTCACCATCATTTAAGGATTAGTAAATGTGAAATCCTGGAACACAAAAACTAAAACCTCTCAGTTTACTTTCCTAAGCAATTATTTATGTGACAATGTCGATCTTTCAGTAATTCATGCATGAACTTGTCAAAAAAACCTATTTCCACTTCTCAGTAGTACAGTGAATATTTTGACATACATATCGGTGATAGACTGAACCTGTAAACTATTTGGAAAAGTTTTAGGCGGTTGAAAAATAAGGAAATTTTTCCATACCAGCAAACTGCTTAGTGTAACCTTCTCATAAACCAAGAGCTGCCAAAGCACATATTAATTTTGCTAGGTTCATTTCATATCCATTTTCCCCTGTTTGCACTTTTGTACAATAAATCGCAATGTCAAAACATGTTATATTTTACTGCTTTTAGCTTTTAGGCTGAGCTAATACAACAACTATATTTTTCTAGAAATGATAGGCACATAATATATTCTGATGAAATACAAGTAAGTATGGAGTAACTAACAATAAAGATGGGCCAAAATCCATTTTTCTTGCTGCCTGGAAGTGTTATTTATAATGACAGGCTTCATGCTAATGCCCGGCATACAAAGTGTACTCACCCAGGCAAAAAGCAAGGAGTGTGTATTTAGAATTTCCCCAAAGTACAATCTTTTTGGTAACATTATAGAATTTTGCCTACAATACCTTTTCCGATACTTAAAAAGAGCATTTCACTCTAAATTATAGCTCCTGATGTATTTTCCAGTGACTTAGAGAAACTGGGCAAAGTAATTTGATTATGATGGAATAAAGACAGATTTTCAATCAATGACTCTTTAATAATCACACATAGAATTCTAGAGAAACTAAGTGATGCAGCTTTAATTGTTGGTGGTTTGGGACTGATATTGTCCTTTATGATATACACCTGCACAGCTTATCTGAAATGAGTGCCAATCTGTTCTCAGTTGTTGCTGTTTCCTTTTTTTAACATTTACGTGTTCATAATGATCACGATGGTGGAAACAGAAAACAGAAGACGCTGGAGGTGTTCAGTGTGGCTCAATTGACCTATCAGTTTTCTAATTCAAAATTTATTTTTAATTCCCCGCAACTTGGACTTTCTACCCAGGTCTTCTACCTTTGGATCACCATGCTTTTTAGTTTTTACAGACATGGCATTTTATTTCAATATTAGCTATGAAAAGAAAGGCAATCCTCATTTGCACAGAAGTCTGCTTCTAACATAACTACTGCTTCTAACATAACATCCTTCCAGTGTGTTAGTAAGTGTGGGAAAAGCTGAGTGAATAAACAATAGATACTGAAATAACATGCCCTAGTTCTCTTGAAACAGGGTTCTGCTACTGTGATTGAAAGATAATACGGTTTTTTGTTTGTTTGTATGCCTTTTCCTTTAGGCCAATGTTAGTGTCCATCCTATGTTTCCTCCTTTTCAAGTGAGGAACACATGCATTCTGGTCAGAAACAAGATAAAAGACTCTGCCCAATCTACCTCTGCCATGCAAATTTCCTGGGAAAGCGTTGTTCTTTCAATCCCTTCATTGAATATTAAATCAACTTTTGTTGTTATGGCTCTGCCTAAATTTTTGAATAAGTTCAGTTTAATGTTGTTGGTCAGACTTTGAGTCACTCCTGAATTAGTCAGTGACCTCACGGGTATTCTTCTGATCCACCAAAGTTAGAATTAGCCCAAATAAAAACAGTATCTTCATTGACAGTCACTAGCAATTGAGGAGACTAATGAATCTCACTCTGAATTTTTTTGTTAGCAAGAATTGAGTGAACAGTCAAAAAAGCAATCATTGCAAATGAATATCTCTGAGACATTGGCAGGATCAATACATAACGTCACTATGTCAGCCAGCATAGTGCCTACAACCTGTCATTTTCATTTATTTTTCATATGCTTTTTTATATACAGAATACAGAACTGTTGAGGATTTAATAAAGGCCTATTAGAGATGCTTCAAATCCAACCTTTTACCTTTTCTTTCCAAACACTTCTTAAGTTCCTGGAAAATTCCCTTGGGTCTTCAGGCAGAGCTTTTCTTCTGGCTAGTAAAAACAGGTGTATTCTAGGTAAGTCTCTCTCAATTTTAACAGCTATTTCTGTTTATTAGCGAAAACAATCTTCTCTTGCCTATTGTTTATGTTTGTGCTCCGGCTTCCCTTGCAAAGATGCTTGTATTTCCTGAGAGAGGTGCACCTAGGGAATGCAGCCACGCTGATATCCATTTTCACCCCCTCCTTTCATTTCTGTAAGAAGTTACACTGACACTGTATGCACCGCGTCATTTATCTTAACGCTGGGGGATAGCAAGTGGACCCATTCGTATCTCTTGAAGGAGAATGTTTGCACTTGAAACAGTCTTATCATCCATCCCAATGGTGAGCTGAGAAAATTGGAATGGTGATACATGTATAGTTATCACTGGTGCTATTCTATACTATCTTTAATGAAGACATATGTTAAAGGCTGCTTTCATTTAAACCCATCCTTAAAACATTACTGTAACAATGTTTTCCAACATGTCCCTTACTTTTTATAAATTGCATATAAACAATTGCAGTAAACATGTACATATTTCTAGATACTTGGAATGAGACTGTAGACAAGGAGGCAAGAAACACCGTCTGCTACCTTTGCATCATCTCTATCAAAAAACTCAAACAAAAAGGGTTTCTGAAAGGATAATTGTAACACACAAATTTTAACACTAATTCTCTCTTGCTGTGTTACCAAGCCTTGGAGCACTTGCGAATCGTCCCTTGCCTGGTTTATTTAATCACTTCTGATCACTTTTGATCCAGGGCTCTGTATTAAGGGATGTCCCTTTCAATTTAAAAAAAAAAAAAAAAAAAAAAAAGCACAATTTTCATGTTTCCAGTAGCAGAATATGCACACCTAAGCTTATCCATCTGTGGGTACCCATGTCAGCAAAACTCAGTGACTTTTTCTTGTGGAGCGATATAATTAATGTTCTATGCAAACAAGAAAAATGCATGAGCACAGCTGAATGTACATAAATTTCAGATCAAAATAAGTCCTTGTGAAAATGTTGTTATGCTAATTGCCTGACTCAGTATGATATCATGTCAAAATGCAATCATCCAAATTCATCACTAGATCCAAATGTGTCACCAGCTGCATATATCAGCAATTGAGTTACATGAGCCATTCATTTGGCCCAGTATGTAATTTATCTAGTATCTATGTGCTCTATATAAAACTAATTTCTTCCTAGGTCAGGACACTGCTGCAATGCTGATTAATGCTTTTGTCATTTCACATATTGATTACTGTAATTCACTACTTATTGGTTCCCTCCTGGCATGTTGCACAGGCTTGAGCTTATGAAAAATGCTGCTGCACGTATCCCAGTCAAATTATAAAAGTTTAATAACATCACTCTGGTTTTAATGAAACTTCACTGCCTCACTGCTCATCCATGGAATAAGTATGGTGTTCACAGTTGTCATCGTAATGTGTAACCTTTCTAAACATTTGCTGACTTATTGCGGTGAGTGACCTTTCTCTTTTGTCGCGTATTAGTTTCTCGCCTGATAACTTATGAGGAGATCGCTGACAGCAGTCAGGCAGTAAACAGAAACATGGCTTGTTTCTTTTTGAGTCCCTTATGCAACTGATCTGCTTTTCTTTCATATTGCCTTGTTTTGTCATCGACTTTAACGACGCCCTCTGAAATACTATTTTTTCAGGGAAAAGGAAAATTATAACGAAGATTGATCATAGTCTTTGCTAGTTGTTTATTAACTTCAAGTGATCCTGCTTAACTTAGAATTACAATCTGCAAGACAGAATTTTCCCCTTGTTTAATGATTTATTTGCTTCTCTGAAAGCTGTGTTAAAACTCTTACATTTTCCCCTAAAAAGCTGAAAACTAATCCATCCAATACATTTTAAAGGAATTCAGAAAATGAGTCCATTTAAATACCTGAAGTTTTCCAATACTAGATTTTGTTTCAAAGTTCACATTGTCTTTGAGAAAGAAATGACCAGCTTACCTTGGCTATTTGGTCCAATGGGAAGAGTATGTGAACAGGCAGGCAGAATATGAACAAATAAAGCATAATCCTTTTTAGAAGACTTCTTGAAAAGAGAAACACTTCCCTTGTCTAAAGAAGTTGTCTTTCAAAAGAGGTAGTATAAGTTTACATTCAATAATGGGGACAGTTTAGGAAAGGCAGACGTTTAATGAAAAGTGTTCGTCTGTGAAGTCTACGCTCTGTATGTTTATGTTACACAACATTTTATAGAATTTAAAGAAACTGTAAATTTATGGAAAAACAGAGAACAGCAAATATACAGCATATGTTGCTGTTCTCCATAGCTCACACAATCATAGAATCATAGAATCGTTTAGGTTGGAAAAGACCTTTAAGATCATCCAGTCCAACCATTAACCTACACTACGAAGCCCACACTAAACCAATTAAGGGTAGACTAGACTAAACCATGTCCCAGAGTGCCACATCTACCCGTTTTTTGAACACCTCCAGGGATGGTGACTCCACCACCTCTCTGGGCAGCCTGTTCCAATGCTTGACTACCCTTTCCGTGAATAAATTTCTCCTAATATCCAACCTAAACCTCCCCTGGCGCAGCTTGAGCCCATTTCCTCTTGTCCTATCGCTAACTACTTGGGAGAAGAGACCAACACCCACCTCACTACAACCTCCTTTCAGGTAGTTGTAGAGAGCGATAAGGTCTCCCCTCAGCCTCCTCTTCTCCAGGCTAAACAACCCCAGTTCCCTCAGCCGCTCCTCATAAGGCCTGTGCTCCAGACCCTTCACCAGCTTCATTGCCCTTCTCTGAAGGTGTCACACAAAAAATTCCTGGGAATAAGTAATTCTTTAGCCAAAACTTTATGACATAGTATAGTGGTTGAATGTTATAATTTTATGCCTTCAGCATATTTTTGATTTAACTGAGCAATAATGATCAAGTGAGGCACTTTCTGATGATTAGCAATCAAATGATGGCCTCAGGTTCAGCCACTGTTAATCCCTAAATTATGTCTGAACCAAGTCTGGTTTCATTATTCTAAGATGAATTCCCTTTTCTTCCTGTAACTTAGTGTGGATTGACAACAGCGAAGATTAAAACCTCCTTTTTTATCCAGGGACTTATTTTCAGACCATGACACGGTGGTGTGGCTCAAGACCAGAAGCAGGCTGATACAAACATGTGAGAAGTAGCCCAGGAGATTTTGTTCCATGGTTAAGATGTTTTGGAGCATGTTCTGGAGTGCCCTTTATGGGACACATCAGTTGCTTTATTCCCCCTGTGTAAAAGATGATGTTGCTGTGGATTTAATACCAGCCCTGACATCAAGCACAGTCTCCCAAAGGAGAGTTTGAAAACCAACCAATACTGGGTTAGAAACAGCACTGTACTTCAGGATGAGAAGCCCCATTAGATTATGCACTCAGCTGAAAGGAACTGGGGGTGCATTTTACCTGAACGTTCACCTCCCAAGTTTTTTAACCTGCTTCTATCCTCATGGTCACCACATATTTCAGAGACATTTACAGTAATTAGTGCAAAATTATAGTAGGCACTAGATCGAATTCTAAGCTGAATTTGCAGTCTGATTCTTTAACTCAATGCAATGATGGAGGAAAAGAAATTGACAAAAAGAACAAGAAACTGCTCTTTTTGTAGACAGAAGAAAATAACATTAGGCAAACCAAAATATTTATCTAATACATGGTGAGTTTACCCTTGTTTTCCTTGACTTTCTATGTAGCCTTGTTTAGGCTGTAAAAAAAAACTGAATTTATCTGATTAACTTTTGCAATTGAAAGACTAGAGAGTTCCTGCTGGGACTATTCCAAATCTTTTTTTTTTTTTTTTTTTTTTTTGTACAGTTGATATAGTTGCTTTGGGCTATTTTTGCCAGGATTTACAAAGAAACGGCAACATAGGCAAATAATTCAGGTAACGGAAATGGGCAAAAATTATATATTTTATTCAGTCATCATCATATATTTGAGACTTAGACTACTCTTCAATAAACAGAGCACTGAACCTAGGAAATGGAGTGCCCATTATACCTGTAGAACAGTATACAGACTGCTAGCAATATTGACAAAAGCAAAACACATTTCAAACAGTAGTATAGGCTTAATAGTACTGTTTATCTTCCAGATCAACCAGAAAGAATCAATATCCCGTAGTAATTGCTTCCACCATTTATAAAGAGAAAGTAGAAAAGTTAGATTACCCAGTAAAGAAAGCTGAGAAGAGCCCAGAGCAAGGGAACCCTGGCAGTCCCAGCAGGGTAACTGCCTAGACGGTCTTTTGATATCATCCTAGGTGGAAATCAACATTCTTGGCAGATTCAGACAGGCAGTAGAGTAACGGAGCTGGAATGAAGATAAGAAGTAAGAAACTGGATTCTTTATGCAGTTTTCATAGCTGCACGACCTTTACTTAACCTGAACTACTTTCAGAAGACCCAACCCCATGGGTGTGGAGGGCCTGATGAGGTTCCCCTTCCAATAAATCGATCTGGTCAGGAAGCTCTTAGCAGAACATTAAAATTGAAAAAAAAAGGGAGTACTCACTAAGACATCATGTTCTTACTGCAAAAGCTTTTTTTTGACAGTGTAAAACTGCATGTTGCCATTTTGAAATGTTTCCAAACATTCTGTAAAATGGACCCTTTAGAAACACATTTCAGATTAAAGGGCCAATAAAATTGTTTCAACTTTATAATAATAAACATCGATGACTGACCAAATGTTCTTTTAGTAATTTCATTTTCTGGGAAATACTAAAATTTCTGCTTTTGAGCAAAACCAGATGCCTAAATCACAGGAAATTAAAATGGAAATTCTCACCTACCTCTATTTAACCTAATGTTCTTCTTAGGATGAATGCTGATGAAATGTGTGCCTTGCAGAAATCTTTAAGGTCTGTCATTAAAAGTATGTTAAAAAAAATGTGTTTTGACAGATTCAATAGATATGCACATTCACCTGAAAGAGTAAATTAAGTTCTAGTTAACTCTAACCCCATTCTGGTATTACTTTGATTGGGGGAAAAAAAAAAGCAGGAAGTGAAACATGGTCAAGGTTAAAATCTGTACAAGAAAATAAAAGCTCTGCATATTTTTTGTTTCTCTTGGTATTTTCTGGGTTTGTTTTTTTGTTTTGGGTTTTTTGGGGTTTTTTGTTTGTTTTTGTTTTTAAATAACCTTCAATACAGGGAAAACATTACTCTTGAAAAATATGTAAATATTTTCAGGCACATGTTCAGGAAGCTCAACTACAGTCTGAACAATCAAAAGAAGATAAAGAACATACTTTGTTTTCTGCAGAAAATTATGACCCTCAGAAGTGATGAACTGAATCATTGTGAACCTTAGAAGTAGAAGATATATGATTGTAACTTGGCTGTATTCAGTTAGATATAAATTCAGAATTATGAAGTAGCGTATGCTCTTTGCTTAAATAGTTTGAGTGTGAAAATAGCTTCTGACAAATCTGTCTACAATGTAGATCAAAACTGACACCAATTAATACTTAACTGATCACAGCTATGTTCTTAATTGTGCTCATACACTTTTTGCATAATTTTTTCCTGAATTTTAATGCACTAATAAGCAATTTCTCCCAAGAAAAAAAATCAGCGCTAAGAATGGATGAAGACATAACATGCAGACTTTGATCTAAAGGTGAATTGCCAAAAAAGCAAATCCATGTTGAAGGTTTTGCCTGTCTGTACTAGAAATACTACTGTTGGAAAATTCAGTAAGAATTAGATAAAATTTAATATTTTAAAAAAGTAGGTTTCTGTGCCAACGTATAAATGCATTGTGGATTATGATTTATTTGGTGCAAAGAATGAAATTCAGGAACTTTCATTGCTCAAAATCAGATTTACCACAATGCTAAAAAGGAGCATGGGTAACTGTTAGTAATAGGTTGCACCAGTCACAGCAACTAACACAAACAGAAACACGATGATATATCATAGTCCAGTGTATTGCATATACCCAAAGTTTACTCCACATGGATGTATTGCTGTATCACAACAACCATTAATATCTGTTAGATTAATTTTTATTGCCTTGCCTAAAAGAATGATGACTTATGAGAAAAATCCATTAACCAAACTGTCGTAGATTTGCATCCTTTGCTCTGTACTGCAGGCATCCAGGTACCCTAGTGCTACACCCAGATAATTAGCTCTGCAGTTTTAACCTTGGTCTATAGATCCTTGCAAGTTGCTGTACTGCTTTGAAAGGCATCCATGAAAGGAGACAAGAAAAGCAAGCATCTTTGAGCAGTGCAGGAAATCTTTTTAGAAGGCAACAAATCCAAAGAACTGCAAGCAGAGAAATGATGTAGAGGATCTAGCCACGCAGGTGCTGGCAGTGCTCCACAAAGGATACAGCCAAATTGAGATATCTGATGTATTAAAGATGTGACACTGAAAGGCTGCTAAGAAATGGTTTCTCTAATCTGTGGAAGCAAGTAGCTGTGGAAAGAGGAATCTGAAATAAATTTAATTCAGGCACTACCATTTCTGAAGCATAATTTCACTGTCTTAGGTGGGAGGTTTTGAGATGGAGGAAAAGCACAGGCATAGTCACTTAAGCACAGTGAACACTGGGGTAATGTCGGTACAGATATATTTGAATTAAACAGGAGATACTAGCTTTTCATATTGGACTACTACTCACTTTTGAAAAAAACCTGATTTGTTATAGAACACACTGAATAGCAGCTAAACTAACACACTGCATATCACAGCTGGCTTGTTTCGACCCTAGAAGTGTTAATTACAGAAAATGGGTCATAATTCAGGAATGAGTCATTGCTGCAATTATTTTTGGTACAGCTATGTCAAGCTCTTTATTTACAAGCAAATATGTTAACAGAAAATCTCTACCATCAGCAGTAGATTCAACGCAGAGCGCTCCAGCAAACTCCAAGGCTGTATGACTGCACATGCAGTAGGTATCACGATGTGGCTCACAGCCATTCAGCAAAACACAAAGCCTCAGTGCCAAAGCCTACAGCTTCTTCGTGTAACCTTGTCTTCATATCCTGGAGATGTTCAGATTCTGGCTGTTTCATGTTAAAGCCTCACTCTATGATATTGGGGAGACAGCTAAGGTGCGAAGCTGCTGGCTGGTAACTGCATGATATCCAAAGCACAATTTTTGATCAGGAATGGGTGAGTCTTTTTTTCAGTCTGAGGATACCAGCTGGGAGAAGCTTTGTATCAGAAGGCAGGAAGAGGTAAAACACTTGTACGATGACAGGTCCCTTGCCTTTCTTAAGGACTAACTGTTCTTTCCCTGGTATTCTGTGTGTAAGCTAAAGTTCATGAAGACATCAGCACCCTTAGCTCTGGCACGAACAGCCCTTTCAAGCAGTGTAATGAGACTAGCTTCTCTGCAGGAATAGAAGTACTGTTGTAACACTTCACTAGTTCCTTCACCCAAAAGTACTAATATTTGGGGATTTTAGGAACTCTATAAGTAGCCAAGTAGCTAGAAAGGTAGATAGATTTCTCTCAGGGCAACCCTGCTAAGCTTTGTTGTTTTTCCAGCAACAAAATTCAAAACGAGCTCAAAAGCCAGACTTCACTGTCTCCTTTCTGGATGTCTTGTACTACTGCTGTCCTGCCTTCTCTCATTTTTAGGATCCAGCTTGTCACATTCTGAGTGTAATGGACTGTAAGGGGATTAAAAAAAACTGTAATTTTGCCCTCTGAATGATTTTTGACAGTTCTTTTATCTCTCAGAACCCCACTTCTGTCTGCAAAACAGGGGTAATGGGTTAATTTGCTTTGCAAAAAAAAAAAAAAAGATGGTGGGATCTAGTAATGGCAAGTTTTGTATAAAATTAGGTAAGCAGTCTGATATGGTTCCTGTGAAGATGTCAGCAGCTTTTCATTATATTTTCTCTCTAAAGCACAGTTAAGGTTTTTCGTTGCCATTAGTTACACTTTAAATACATGGTCTGGGCCAAACTAATGGTCTTAGTTACCCCATAGTTCAGTCAGTGTGAATCTGCTGAAGTTATTAATGATGTTACACCAAAGCTCAAATGATGGAGGGAAAATGAGATTCATGCCCTTAATGTTAAAGGTGACCTCTGCTATGCATGCACACTATGAAAATCTACAGCCCACAGGCAATTTGATTTTCTGCCTGAAAATTACTGTAGAGACTTTGGTATCTGTGAGGCAGCCTCCTTTACTTTTCCTTTGTAAAATATTAGTATGAAGGGCAGAAGGAAGATATTAAAAATCAAATCAGGACTGAACTAAGAATCTGGTATTAATAGTCTTTTAGCTTTAGAATTAAGGCACAGTTCAGAGGTACAGGGGCAGTTTGTGCAAGTTTGGTGGTTTCTGATGGTGCAGAATCTGCTGACTGCATTTTCCATCTCATTAACCTGAGGTTCCCTGGAGGGAGAAAGAGTCTATGGTGCTCAGGAAGTGTCAGGCACAGCTAGATCTGTCATTTGTTTGCCTTGTGAGAAAGGAAAAAAGTTACTTCAGTCTGACTGGTGCCTTCCTTCTGCACCACCCATGGTGTGTCCCCAGCAGATACTGCAGTCCCCTCTCTGGGGTGTTATGGTTGGACACATGTAGAAGGATCTTCCGCTTCGCAGATACACGTGAGGGAAAGAGAGAGATTGGGAGGTGGCAAAATAAGTTAGAAGCAACACCTTTATGGTCCAGGAAAAAAAAGAGAAGAAATGAAGAGGAGACAAAGCCTTCGGCCTCCCTCACCTTCTGTTGACTTGTACAGAACCAGTCACACCATGCAGAGGATCACAACACTTCCTATGTGGCTGAATCTTCAGAGACATAAATAGGAGCATGCATAAAAGAGCAATACATGAAACGAAAACACAGGCACCCACATGCACTTGTTAATGCAAAAGCCTCTTTCAGTGTAGGATATGACAAACAGGCTTGGTTGGAAGGGTCTACTCTCCAGGGTCTACTCAGGAGCAGATGCAAGTGACAGCATGGGCTGGTCAGGAAGGCTGGTCTTTCCGGTGGCTGGTAGGTTACAGAAACTCATTGGGGTGCACTCGAAGGGAAACCAGGCAGGTCAGCCGCTGCAGTTACTGCAAGATGAGACTACTCAGCACATCAGAGTAGATTGTTTATGTAACTGTCTACATGAGATTTTAGGAGCCTAACTGTAGGCACCCAGATTTGAAATGCATGTGTTTATAGGGACCCATTTATCATATTTTCTACATTATGCAAGTGGTTGATTTTTTTTTTTAAACTAGTTGTCAAAAGCATCAAAAAAAAAGAACCCAAACCTCTATGCTCTCATTATGCTGTAATTCAAATGGTTTATTCAAAGTAGAGCTGCTGAGCATGGCTCAGTGACTCAGATGCTAGCACACAAGTCCCCAAAACCACTCTTCCTTACCCTTATCCATATTTTGAGTTCATGATGAAGGGCAAATCTCACAAACTCTGCTCAAATCTGTACCTCTGAGACACAGTTCAAACTACATTCAGAATAAGTAAAATGTATTAGGAAATAATTAAAATATTTCTGGTATAAGTGAGCCAAGGCTTGAAGGACTCAGAGAAGAGGAAAGAAAGGACACTGAGAATGTGCTGAATTGTAAAATTGTAGATGGTTCCAGTGAGAAAAAGATACAGAGAGAGAAGATGGAGAGCAGAGGAAATGAACTCCAAGCAACCATTGGCAGCTTGGGGTGGAATACATAGAAGTGACAAGTTATGGGGAAGTTGTTGCTTACAAAGAAGACACAGAGAGTTTCCAAATCAGTGAAATGTGAGTTCAAAATAGCAAGGGGGACAATGAGGTTGGGCTGAGAAAAAGCTCCAATAAGTTGGACAACGTGAAGCCCAAGAGGAAAAGAAGAAAGGTGAATTAGGTGAGGGGAGAGATGATAAGACAGTTTTGACAAATTATCAGAACTCTAAAAACTGAAATAGAAAGGAAACTATATAGTTTGTTCATCATACTGAGGAATAACTGGAGAAATTTAACAAGTCTAGCAGTGGGTGGAAAGGGAAAAGGGGAGTCTAATTTTACACTCTTCTATTAAGCCTGAGTGACTGGGAGCATGGTGGAGTTATCTCACAGTGATGAAGAATGGAGAGAAGGGAGAGACAGAAAGGAAATTAAGGAATATGATGTCTATATAAAGTTATTTTTCTGTATGTATAGAAATAATTAATAAAACTGGGAATAAAAGCTTATTTTATCTTCCTGTACTCTGTACCTGTCAAGCACAGACTACAACACAGCATAATAACTGCACAGCGCTATCTGTTCTCAATGAGCAAGGGCAGGGATAATTCATTTTCATGTCATGTATCACTCACAGCTGTCTGCTGTGATTGCAAAAGTCAAATTACTCCATCCTACATTCACACTAAGCCAAATTTGTTTGGGAAGTGGGGGACAGAAAGTGGGTGTGTTAATAGGAGATAATTTGCTGCCTGAATATATCTATGAGGCCAAAATGGGAACATTAACAGTCCTGCGTGGTATCTAGTGCTATTGAATGTATAGGGCAAATTATCTTGTACCACTTATTCAAAGCATAACACACAAGAGCTTAACTTTATCTTATTATATTGTTCTATAACATCTCGTAATTTTCTGTGTAGTTTTTCCTCTTTATGATAACATAACATGTCCCTAAGCAAGCATCTGAAAGGTCTTATTCCTGAACAAAGCTGAGATGCAAGACAGATATATTAAAACTCAAAGAAAAAAGAATTTAAAAATTAGCCATTCATGCCATTTGGCCAATGATCTCTGCTGTGCTATGCTACATTCTGGAGACTACAGAACATTATCCAAAGTCTAGGTGGGGCAATACACCTTTTGATGCCTTTTGCTGTATACAGAATTTGATAAATTAAAACAAAACAAAATAATATAAATAAGTCTTTGATTATTACTTCAGTTTTGGAGAAAATTTAGTCATGGTAAAATGTCTCTTCTGTTTCAGGTCTGGCTATTATTATAACAATCAAAAATGTGAGTTTTCTTTCATGGTATAGACTGTATAGGTGTTTAAACATGTAGGAGAATTATTCAGAGCAAAAGATAGAATGATCACTTTTTCAGTTCTAGCCTTTCCAAACACTTTTTTCCAACTTCAATAGTAAAGTCATGTTTTACTACAGACAAGCTCTGAGCACCTTGTGTCTATGTTTGTCACCTTAAGGTTGGTGACAAAATTTTTCTGTAGAATACCCTAGAAAATGCAGAAAACTGTCATGTCTTGGTCACCTTCCAAGATCTCCTCATAAAGGCTACTAAACTGCAGTTAGACAGAATAACTTGGCTGAGTCCAGTGTGTTTTCTTCCTTGAAGGAATAGTTTAAAGGATGTTGGTGCTACTGTCCATTTAAAGGAAGCTGGAACATCACTACCACCCTTCAGACTCCTGACTCCAAGATATAACTTAACTTCGGTCCAAGGCATAGAGAATATTTTGACCTACAAACAGAGCTTGCTTTAGGTCCGTGCCACTCTGTCGTATGTGGTGAAGCAGTTAGAAGTTGTCCTGCAAAGACACTACCTGAGATTCAGCCCCAGTGACAGGGGTTTACCTTGAGTGTCATTGTTCTTTTAGTTATTTTGACAGGTCTTTGGTCCTTTAGCAGGTGAGAGCTAGTGCTTTTTCTCTCTCTTGTGGGGCATTCTTATATGGGAGGCCTGTCTCCCATGAATCTTGCTGTCAAAACACCCTGCCAGAGGGTAAGAGAAACGATCACAAACACCTCTGCAAAGTAGTTCAAATATTCTCTTGTGAGGGTACCACATGGTGAATGGTCACTGTTTATTGACAGTTTCTCACAAGGGGCTCTGAGACTGCTAGTTATACCCAAACATGACTGTTTAGAAAATGTTTTGCTTCTTTGGTGTTATTAATTTCACTCAATATCCAGGGCTTGGAAATAGAGGATGAAGGATGTTTGAAAGATGCTTTAGAGTCTTATTTGCTGAACTGCTACAGCAGCTTTTCAGACATAGTTCTGTCTTTTAAAACTTTTCTCTGTCTTCCTAAATATATATTCAGAAGTACTCTGTTAGGGAGACTTATTGTACTCATAGTGTGTATGAGCAAGAGGATTTTTTTTTGGTAGCATACCTTGAATGAGATTTGATTGAAAATACATATAAAAGTGTCCAAAACCCAGAATGACCAAATGAATCGTGTCGATTATCAGCCTGCAATAATACCCCTTTGCTACTACTGAGACTCAGATTTACTGACATTTATTGTTACTGTTTACTTATGTTGCTCAACCGCTGTTGTGCCCAATCAAATATAAAGTATCACAAAAATATCTCTAAAGGATATGAAATTTTTCACATAAATATATGTTTTGAGCTTAGAAATAAGAAGGTAGTTTATAACAATAGAGTGATTTAATGTAAAAAATTACAAGTGAATTCCATCCTGTCAGGAATACATAAACGGTAGGAAGAAAAAGTGTCTCTTGTATTAGGGCAGGACAGTTGAAGAAAAAATATATTAGAATAGAAAAGTTTAATAAGATGCCAAGCATAATAATTGAAATTCCATTTTCCACTGGATACACAAGGGTACAAAATAGTCAATTGCTGTTGATTCTGTGATTACATTTACAGACACCATTTCATTACAAACTGTATTTGGAATTCTAAAGCCATTAGAAAAATGCAACACATGATGTATTCCATTCCTGCTCAAATGGAATGATACATTTTACTCTTTTTCCCTCTAAAGAACATCCTACCTCTGTTATATAAGAAAAAAGTAATTTCAGATATATAAAATATTATTTTAATTGCTTTTAAGTTGATAGAACAGATACATGCACAGGAGTTAATTCTGCAGTGTCTTAGTTTAATATAACTCTGTCCTGGTTTTGGCTGGGATGGAGTTAATTTTCTTCCTAGTAGTGGTCATAGTGCTGTGTTTTGGATTTAGGATGAGAAGAATGTTGATAACACACTGACGTTTCAGTTGTTGCTGAGTACTGCTTATGCTAGTCAAGGACTTTGCAGCTTCCCATGCTCTGCCAGGTGCACAAGAAACTGGGAGGGGGCACAGCCAGGACAGTTGACCCAAACTGACCAAAGGGCTATTCCATACCATATGACGTCATGCTCAGTATATAAACTGGGCGGGGATTGGCCGGGGAGCAGCGATCGCTGCTTGGGGACTGGCTGGGCATCGGTTGGCGGGTGGTGAGCAATTGCATTGTGCATCACTTGCTTTGTATATTATTATTACTATTATTATTATATTGTTATTATTATTATTACTATTTTACTTTATTTTATTTCAATTATTAAACTGTTCTTATCTCAACCCAGGAGTTTTTCTCACTCTTACTCCTCCAATTCTCTCCCCCATCCCATCGGGGTAGGGGGAGTGAGTGAGTGGCTGCGTGGTGTTTAGCTGCTGGTTGGGGTTAAACCACAACAATCTCCTACCCCTTTTTTCCCCCAAAAATATCTTAGTTTCTCTTCAACCAAGACAACAGGGTACATGAAAAATAATTTCTGGGTTATAGCTGATTAAGAGGAGTGAGATAAGAATTGAAGTGCCCCTTGCAGAGAACAACTTGAGCAGCTCCTATTTGTCTATGTAAGAAAGCCCCTGGCTCAAGCTGTTCAATTACACTCGACCATACTAGCATGTCCCTGAGAAAGAGGTGTTATTTCAGTAGCCAGGGTTTGAGTCTTTCAACATAATAGATTCAAATCAGAAATTGCACCTGCAGTCTTACTGGCATATGTAATTACTAGTTTACTGCATTGCCAAAGTGCAGCTTCACTTAATGACAGACAGCATCATTTTGGCCTTGACTTAGTTTCTGAGCTGTTTGAATGGTAGCTTCAGCAGGACCACAATGGAGCTTTGAATCTAAAAGTAACAAACATCTGAGGCTTGTTGCACACCAAAAAAGCTCCAAAAATATCATGTAATATACACGCATTTTTATCATAGAAAGAAAACTGTGGCACCCAAGAAGTCCTGGATTCTAATTCCTCATAATTATGACTCCTTTGTCACTGAGAGTAAACTACTGAATATAGGCAAGAATATCTGCTCTGACTGGAACATCACCCTACTCTCTGCTTTTTCATAAGAATATTTAATTAACTAAGATATGGATGAACTAATATTTGTAAAACATTTCAATGACAGCTGTAGTTTTGCCACCTAAATGTAACATAAATACAATAGGAAATCTAAACCTCTAAACTATTAGTCTTTCTGGACATCACCCTTGTCTTAATTTGATTTTTTTTAATTCCATGGAGTTTACTTTTTTCCCCTCAATGTGTGCTATTTCTTAGCATGCATGAGACATATCATAAATTACATTGGTGAACGATACTACTCTGACCTTTTCAGTATTCAGTAGTTTGAATGCCTAGAAAGTATAATTTACAAAAATTAAAGCAGCATATTACTTTCCTCTTCATATAATGGAGGGTGAAATGTGTCTTCAGAAGCAAATGTGAAGCTAACTGTAACATAACAAATTCATGTTATACCCTCCAGTCTCCAATGTTTTACTGCAGCAATAATGTCAGAAATTGCAGTTTAATGTTTGCTTTCTATGTAATGTACCAAATTAGTAGAATTGGAAAATTTTCAGCAAAGGGCATCAAGGATAATTAAAGTTATGAAATGGCTTAGGTATGAGAAGTATATTTATAGAGCAGTAGACATCCTGGAAAAGATGCAAATAGGAGGGAAGAGGTAAGAAATCTGTACATCATCAAGTAATTTGAAGAAAGTGAATAGTGTATGAGAGCAAACAGTGAAGAGTGAATCTGATCAGATATTCACTGTCTCCTCCAATAAAAGACTAAAAGAGCTCCAAATGACTATAAGGTAATTCCTAAAGTAAAGAAAAAGAGGGATTTATCCTGTGCCTTGTAACTAAGCTGTAGACATCCCTGCCACAGGAGGCTGTAGATTTCTAGTAGATGGCAGGGGTGACGAAATCACTGAACAAAGACATGAAAGAAAAGTCCATCTGTGATTACTAAGTACAAAGATACCACCGTCTAAGGAATACCCTAAACCACAAATTACCAGAAGCAGGAAGAGCATCTGGGAAAGTTCATCTACTTGCATCTCCTGTTCTGATAGCCTCCTTTGGGCATTCCCCATGGATGTCTAAGTAGGCATTGCTCTGACCTGTTAGAGCCAATCCGAAACGAAATCTAGTTCAAAGCAGAATCTATTGGAGAAAACATACAAGGAAAGCTCAGAGCATTTGAGTTCCTTAGGTCTTTAGACCTTCTCTTCAGTAGGTCTCAGCTGAAAACTACCCTTCCAGACAGTACAAAATATGGAGATATTGAGCTTATTTCCATGTAGTTTTCTATTTCAGCTGGATTTTGCTATCCATTATCAGCTAAAATAATGCAATACAATAATTATCATATATGTCAACCAATATAATTAAGTAATTGGGTAGAATCTATCATAAGAATTAGCAGTTATATATTGCTCTCTATTTTCTTTGGCCTGTCAAGGAAAGTAAATGTAATGGAAGCTGCATGATATGCTCATAGTAGGGGAAATAACTGATTTCTATCATACAAGAGCAACCCCTCTAATTATGTGTCAACTGACTAAGGGGATGCTTATGCCATGGAAGGAGACATTAAAATTCCCTGGTAAGATTAGAAATAAATGTATGCAACAGGCATTAACACATTATGAAAGTGTGTGCAAACTGATGAGAATTACAGGAATGTGTTCTTGTATTTGTAATATAATGTGAAAAGATTTTATGTCTTAATTTAAATGTGAAGAAAGAAGAGTGAAACCTACGATCTAACTTTTCAACTTGAAAGTAAAAGAAGCTAAAGAGAAAACTACTTTTCTTAGTTGTGACTAATTTAATGTAAGATACTTTTCTGAAAGCTAGGCTAGCCATAAGGTCTTTGTAAAAAGCTGGAAAATTATAACATCTTAAGTGGAAAATATTTTATATTTTCAACCCCGAAGCTCTCCAGTTAATAGTTTTCTTTGTCAGCTTTTTGCCCTCCAGCCTGCTTGCACAGGCCTGGGTTTTGCAAGGTACCCTGGCTGAACAGAGCACCTCAATGACAGGGACTCTGATTCAGGTACCTAAGAAGAGGTATCAACTGCATTAATGACTGCTTCAGAACATGCTACCACTTCAAAGTACAAGAAACTTTGCTTCCCCTCCCACACCAGATGACATATCATGCAGCAAAACTGAAAAGCACTATTGATGAAAGTACCATTTTATATCTCTGATTTTTTTTCATTAATTTACTTTTATTCCTGGGGGACAGCTGCCTAGATCACCACCCTCCCTAGGAACAGTGCTGTCAGGACTTCAAAAGTAGTCAGGAAGCTTTGAACTTTAGAAACAGTTATTTCCTTCTTAGGAGACCATGAATAAAGATAAAGAAATAATAAATTATTAGAATCTATAGCACTTACATATATTACAGTCTCATACAAAAATAAGATTTTTAATAGGCAATTCAACAGCAAAACCAGGTTGATCTACATACAGACACACTGAACAATGCACTTTTAATTACATGTACACACACACCCACAACCTTCTTAGTTCAATGCTTCTTGCACCTTCTCTCTGCTCTGACTGGCATAACTCATCAGGAAGGAAAAAAATCACCATCTACCAGGCCACCCTGCCTCAATATTTTCTCTCTTCTTAAATCCTTCACTCATCCTTTTCTGTCTTGAAGACTTGTCAATACATTTGAACTTGGGGCAAAGTTACGGCAAAGTGACCTTTTTATGAAACCAATGCTATTTCTGCAGAATGCCTCCTTGTCATGAATGGATATAATTGCCTTATCAAATTTAGGTTTGCATTCCACAGTGACTTCCTATTTATTTGTTTTCCTTGAGAGTGGGATTCATTTAGTCTCATTTTGACTGCCTGAATGGTGAGGATCTATCTATGCTAATCATTCAGAGCTCTTGGAAGACAGCAGAAGGAGATGAACTTCTGTCAGGAAGTGGTTCAGGTAATAAAGACATATATAAGATCTCTTGCCATTGACTGAGGGAATCTAGTTAGATCATTGACAGCTAGCTTAGGTTAGACAGTCTTTTTGGTGGCTAAAGTTAAGGGAGAAGTATCCCATCCTAAATATAGATTTTTTCACGCTCCGTTAAATAGTCTGTGGTTGGAAGTGCAGGAGTCAGAAACCATCATCTGTGTGACCAGTCACATGGAAGATGCTTGACCCTGGTGGCACACTAAGGAGTTTGTTGCTCTGACAAACGCAAATCTATATTTACAAGTGCCACCGTATCCAGTGTTTTCCTTTGTGCTCAAGGACGCTTTGATATTAATGAATGGGATACAAAGCTACTGCCTGACTCTCATGGAAACCCTACAGCATTATCCCATAATAGCCAGGATGAACAGCTTCATGGACCACTTTATTCAGCTGTTTTAGGGAGATTTTGTGGGCAACTTACTCATTTGTCCTATTTATATGTCTGAACAAAATACACACTGAATGCAGCTACAATTCCAATTTAATACACCAGAGGAATTATTTTCTCTTGTAAATTTGCCTTCCATCTGCACTCAAGGGTCTTGTGCTGCACAATTTAGCACATCGCTGGTGCTCTTGAATCAGTACTCTCTGGTACCAAAATCAAAGCCATGCAGCAGGACACCACGCAGAGTGCTCTAAATACCAGTCAGTAACATAGACGCACCCTAAGCACTTCTGCTGTCCAGATTTATGGCATCTAATCAACTTTTTCTTGCACCCTTCATTGATTGTATGCTTATTTGCTCTTCATAAGAATTCTTATCCTCATAAAACAGTGGAAAATGCTTTTAAAAACTTGTTCTGGCATTTCTTCTAATTTCCAAAAGCTCATCTGGTCACACAGGGAGGTATTATGTTGCAAATTCATCTACACCAGTACACAATCATCCAAGTACATAAACTAACCCAAAGCATGTAATGCTAAAGTAGGACCCTGTGCTATTAATTGAGGGTGGGGGTGGAAATCAAATGTTGTTCTATTTCTGTTTGTCAGTTTTTCATTAAATATTTACAGAAAGAAATATTTGAGAATCCAGTTCAATAATAGGGCTTTCTTGGGTGGAATTCAACCTCTGGTAGAAATTAATGTTGGATTATTGAAGGAAGCTTTTTTTGATTAATCTAGCTGACATTTTGGGGACATGCTTAGAACCCTATATCAATGGATTCTCAGTGAGACAATATTATGTAGAGGCCACAAGAGAGAGTCCATGTCCATGTGAGTATGTGTGTCTATCTGCCGTAAATTCAGGATGTGAATGTGTGTATATATCCATATTTGTGTATGCAAATATTTTCTGATTAATTCTGAAAAAAATTAAAATTTCAAAATCAAGTGTTAAAAATGTAAGAATATCAGAATTAGGGCAAATCATATAAGCTTTATTTTGTTCACTTCTGCCACAGAATTACAACAATGACAAATACACAAATTGTGCCAGTCCGAGGATTCCAGAGCCTTATAGTAAAAAATATTCAAATTCTCTAAAAAGAGTAGTTTAACCTTCAGATCCACAGGTGAAAAGTTTCCAGCTTTATTTGCCATGAGACATATTCATGTCAGGAATCAGGAAAAGCTTTCTAACACTATGGATATTGAGGATCAGGAATAGTTCACCTGGTAGTTTTGGGGAATGTCCACTATTGGACATACTTGACTTGGTAAATATAAAGAATGATGTGGGTAAATTTGATCCTGGCTGACAGTAAAAGAATGGAATAGATGACATCTGTAGTTTGTTACCTATCCTACTTTATGTAATTATTATTTATATAATGATTTACACAAGCAAGCTTTTCTGAATGTCAAGACTGTGGACATTAATTTAAGTCTTTTAGAATTTTGTCCATCAACAAGTGAGAACAGAGTCCATGTCACACCCAGCATCAGTGCCAGGAAGGGATTGGTTCCCAAGTAACAGAGCGGGAGACTCTGAGAACAGGTCTAGCTCTCTGAGGGTGTACAAGAGGAAGAAAGGAAACAAATAAACCTTTCCACTTGCTGCCATAAAGGACCCAGTTAATTTCTCAGGGCTAGGTTGGAGCCAAGTATCAGTGCAAATGGATCATCAATGGGACAGAGAAGCAGATAAGTAAGACTGCTAGAACTTGGGGAAAAGATATTCCCAAACACCCCTGTTATAAACCCTACAGCTACAGCATTGTCTACACACACACCCACACATACGCACATTACCAAGTAATCAACTTATTGTACTGTTAAGATTTTGATACCCTACAACAGCCTGATAAAGTATTACAAGTTATTTTTCCCTTAACCTCCTAGGCATTCTGCCATCATTTAACAGTTTCAACCTGCAAAATCCTACTAAAGAAACCTTTATAATTTCTATGAGAAATTCTAGAGGTTCATTAATAGCTTTACCATGTTTCATCTTCACTGATTTGTACCACTTTACTGGAGATGCCGGAAGTGTATATGGAACCACTTTTTCACAGGCACTGATTCAATGATCAATGGTGATTCAACGTTTTATTAACTGCATGTATATGTTATTCTTCCTTATTCCTTTGTTTAGCATTGCTTGTGAGTCCTTAAAGCTGTGTTAAATCCATTGCCAGCTGTTTGTGTGCTAAATGTTTAATGTAAATTGTGCTTATTATTATATGTAATGAAAATTATGTAAGAAAAAAATTGCTAAAAAATAAATGCAATCCAAGTAACCCTTTGTGTTGTTCCAGTGCAGAGACAGGAATGACTCAAAAAAGATCATAGAATCATAGAATTGTTTATGTTGGAAAAGACCTTTAAGATCATCCAGTCCAACCATTAACTTAACACTGCCAAGAATGGCCCAAAGTAACTTGGAAAGTTCTATTACAAAAATTTTCAAAAATGTTTCCAAAACCCCACAGGTATTATTTATACAAACATTATAATATATAATAATTTATAAATATTATTTCTATGAAAGGAAAAAGTTATAAGACAGTAAGAGAGACAGACTTCAAGACATCTTTTTGCCTTATGGATTTTGGGGAACCTTTCTGAAAATCCCAGAAAACTTCTGCCCTATTCATAAAGAGAATGGAAACTACACACAAACACAGACTTCTGATACTAACGCATTGCCTATTTATTTGGTTTAAAAACATTCTTCTTTTGTGCAAAGCCCTTGAGATAAACTATAGACACTATGTTTTAAAATGACATTATATCTTATTCTGTACTGATCTACTCCTTCATCTTTCATACACTGCAGAATACCAACTTATTTTTTGAGGAATCTCTTATCACAAAAAAAAAAGACTTTTTTTTCCACTTCCCTTAGTATAGGCAGAAGCTACAGTTTCTTATGAGTTACATGAGCCTAAAAGAACCTCCTGGACTTCTTCCAAGAAGCAAGGACATATCCAAAGAAAGCATCAAAGTCTATAAAAATATGTTCATCGTGCATTTCAGTTCTGAGGACATCCAGAAAGAAACCAGTCATCCGAGTTTATTTTTATCTAGCACAGAGCCAGGTTTCTATCTCATTGAACTCAATAGTAAGTTTCTGTTGACTCCAGTGACACCAGGATTTTGCCTGAAAGTCTTCCTTGTGGTCAAAGGAAGCGTGAAAAAGTTATTCAAATGTACACTTAAAAAGAGACAGAAATCACTTCACAATGTCTGCTTATGATAGAATTTCCTCTACACGAACAGCAAGGAACCATTCCATACTACTGAAAGCTTTTTCTTTCTAGTGATGTGCAAATAAATTCAGAAACATAAATTGCATTGTCTTCTGAAATGACATTGCTTGTTTGGAAAACAATCTTTCAGTCTTCAAGGATTTATTTTTGCAAGATGCTGACTCTTCCCCCACCTTGACTCACACTGTTGTCAGTGGCATGAGAAAACAGTCACTTACACAGGTTTAAAGTTGTCTATTCCTAACAAAGCTAGTTTTAACTGTGATGGATGTAATTATGCAGAAGATGTTGTACCTTATCCACTGGTCAAGATACGGCAGATAAAAAAAATCAAAGTGGTATCACACGCATTTTTTGGTGTTTGGACAGATAATGGATTTTTCTAAGTCTCTTTGGACAGGGTAACTAATTTTACATTTTAGAAAATATGCAGAGTTATCTTTGCTAACTGGTCAATTATTTCTCTTCAGCTCCAGTTGGAAAATGAGACAGAGTTTTGTCCTTTATCTACGTTCCCTGTATGTTGTAGATTAATTTCTACAATGGCTATATTTAAGGATGAATCCTTCAAACTGCTGTCCTGTGGCATGGTGTTCTACTGACAATTCTTTTATTACTGCAAAACAACCCTAAAAAGTTTTATAATAATTTCTTCTTCAGTGAAAAGCAGGAAGTTAAGTTGCGTCTAAGAAAACCACTGCCTAAGCTGAGCTCTAAAGTATGTTAATAGCAGAGTAATCACCCCACTGGTATCACCAAAGGTAGGATTTTAAACAGTGAAAGGGAAGTCAGGATGTTTAACTTACTAGTAACCACTAATCCCTTTTAGGATTTAATATTTAATAATGGAACGGTGTCAATTAATGACCGGATCCTCATTGTGCTAAACAGACAGTCATAGAATCAGAATCATAGAATCGTTTAATTTGGAAAAGACCTTTAAGATCATCAAGTCCAACCGTTAACCTAACACTACCAAGTCCACCACTAAACCAATTAAGGGTAGAGTAGCAATTTCGTGTTTCCTGGCTTGGTGGCTGGATTATTTTTAATGAAAGTAAAACTAGGAATCATTAAGGTTGGAAAGGACCTCTAAGATCATTTAGTCCTGCCTGGCAAGACTAAATTTAAAGCTAAAGCACATGTGAATTCTGGGTTTGATTGTTGGTGGTTATGAAACCATTGTTCAAAATTCCATGAATAATTCAAAACATACATTTGTTTGCGGCAAGCAGCCCAGAGGCAACAGTTCCTGAATTGCTTTTGTACTTTTCCATGAAGCACACCTGACTTTGCCAGGAGATAACACACTGAGATAAAATTCACTGGCTCTGGCTTTTTAGTTCCCCTTTATATCTGGAACAAGATTTCCATATCCTCTAACTCTGCTCCCAGAAGGGTGCTGCTACTGGGGTTGAGCTTTGAACTTGGAAATTCAGAATGAGCTTGATTATATCACCTCTGTTTTCAGAGGTGCTGTAATCTTGCTTTCTTCTTCTTGGTGAAGCTGTAGTCCCAGTCACTGAAGCAGCTTGTTCTAGCTCTGCTGACTACAGCCTTAGACAGTGTCAGTCCAAAAAGGTATCACCATTGTGCAGATACCTGAATTCTCCGAGCAATTCAAACCAAAGTTCCCCTGATGTAACTCTGTATCCTGCTGTGGGAGGGAGAAACAGCAAAGGATTCTCTTATCACCTTTGGAGCAGAGCTGGCAGTGATGGCTTGCTTGCTTCCTAATCAGCTATGAATAGATCCACTTGCATAAGGTGACTGAAGAGTGGAAAGACATACATTAAATGCATTGTGGGAACAAGGTGTGTGTTGGACAAGGCTGCAAAAAGCTAAACTTTGTTTCCTGGTAGTCTTGTGAGAATGTACATTAAAAGTATGCTACAGGAGGTCCTATGTCAGGCAGCTCTGAAACTGGTCCAGAAACAGTTTACAGCACCTCAGCCCAAGGGGAGAGAAAACAGTGAGGACCAGAATCTCTGACCTGCACAAAGGCAGACTGACCATGCTAAAAATATGGGTAAAGCTGTACAAAGTAAGACCGTACTTCAAAATGAAATTCTTTACCTGTAAAAACCAGAATTGCCTGCAAAACATCAGTGTCATTAGAATAGACTTTCTCTGTACAGGTGCAACAAATTACCTTCTGTAATTTCCTGAATCGAGCAAATATGAAGGCTGGATTATAAAAGGTAAACAACCTTGCAATGAGGTCTTTCCGTACCAAAGAAGGTTATCAGGAATATTTGATAATACAAAAAACTTGCATTCATTGTATGAAATGTAAAAAGTTGAGTGGCCAGAATGACTTTATTATTGTACAAAACACTATGAAACTTGAAATTGATGCTTTGTCAGTGTTGTCATTTTTACCAACCTCAATACATCAGTGTTGCCCATTTAGGATGGGAACAAAGATACATAAATTTAGACCATCAGTTTTTCATCACATATTTTTTCAGGGGATGAGAGGCGTTCTGTCTGGTTTTTCATTCTGCCACTCTTCTACTGATTCAGACTCTCTTCCTTTCAGATTCTATTCCCATATTTGAAGCCTTTTAAATGAGGGGAATGAAATATGGGCCCCTCCTGTGCTTTCTCAAAAATAGTGTCCAGGAGCAAGGGAATGGTAACCTTGGATGTGATGCATATGCAAATACATCTGTGAATTCATTCATTGCTCCATGAAGCTGAGGTATATATCCCCAGTGGATACACTTTTCTATAAATTTTGGAAAGCATAAACATTTGTCCTTTTTTTCTGTTTAGTTCTTAGCTTTTCATTAAATATTTATTGAAACAAGGATCTAAGAATCCAGTTCAGTAATAGGTTTTTCCCTTGACTTATTTCAAGGTCATTTGAATTTTTTTGAGCAAAGACTTTAGCTCACTAGAAACTAGTCTGCAAGATATAATTTCATCTCCAGTAACACTGATGTACTTCACTTGTTGAAGGTGTATTATGATCTGCATAGCTATCCTCCTTACATGTTGATATGCTTATCATGTAATCAAAAGTAATGATCCAAACTCAAATTTATCAAAGACACGTGGTTAGTAAGTACTGTACTATAAGCTACACTGATTACATTTCCCTCATTTCCAGATATCAGATAGAAGTTTTCAACTACTTATTTCAGAGTGTGTAGGGTAAAATGCAAAATACATGAAGGCAATGAAAGTGACAATGTTATTTATACTGAGGCTGAGTGGGCGTGGGATGCAAATAATTTTATGAACATGTGGCATACACAGGAGATCTTCCAATCAGAGCCTGATCTTTTCAGGCAGGCTTCTGCTGAACTTATTTTTAATCTATTTGGCTTTTTAATTCAGGCCTGAGTGCAATTTATCTAATTTCATGCAATTAACAGAGGTGCTTATGTTAGGATTACAACCACCCTATGTTCCATTAATAGTCAATGAAAAAAATAAACACCTCTAGACAACATCTTAGCTCACCAGACTTCATAGTTTTCCTTTAGAGATGCCTCTTCCTCTGTCTTTCTAGCAATGGAAGGAGTCTGAGGAGGTAATATTCCTGTCTCCTCAGTGCTTTACTGCAGTGGGATTATTCCAGGCTCTGTGTAGAAGTGGGAGCTTGTCCAAGCTTGATGGAGCATGGCCAAAAATAACATCAGAGTAAGTACCTTGAGTCTAAAATTCAATCTCCTTGAAAGACATAACTTTATTTTGGTCTGTGATTTGCAAATACACCATTCTGGAAACCATTCTTGAGTCAGAAATGTCCTAAGCTATGTTGTAACTGTTACTTTGGTAATGATTAAAGTTGCAAATCACTGTTGCCATATTTCTTCTCTTCTTTAACACATTTCATGGTAGCCCTTGTCATTTGATTGCGTAGTAAATATCAGGTAGTGGCAGTCTAATTATATGATAATTGCTATAAATGTTACAAAGTAAATAGAGCTAGTGTCAGTTACATAGTAATTATTCTTGGCCCTACTAAGCATTTTACCAAGTAATCTGCAGGAACATGCAATTATCTTATCACCTTTTCACTTGCTTCCTATCTGCCGTATCAAGAAAGGAATTTAAAATTACGTTCTCAGCTTCCAAATTCTTCATGGTCTCCTTACACTTTTGCTACCTGCTCCCCCAATGTCTCACTCTGCTTGTGAAAGCCCAGTCTATTCTCTGTCCTCTCCATTTGATTGCACACATCAGGATAAGACAGTGACTTCCTTGCCTTGTCATACTAACATTTACAAATGCAAACATTTACATTTGCATTTCTTATTTTTAGGTAACCATCCAAGCATAAATAAATCACAGCTCAAGTTCATGCTCTGAGAAGACAAAGATCCATTAAGGGTGTTTCCTTTTGGAATAAAAGGATAAATAGTGCTGTGTAGAGTTTTTTTGCCCCTTTGCAAGACGACACTAACACTTTCCTACTGTAATTCCTGCTAGTATGTGTTTTGAGACCATTTTCTTTTTTGTTACAGCTCTACCTAGGGTTTTCACAGCTCATTGTCAAGATATAAAACTACCTCTTTGCCTTACTTCCCCCTGCTTATCCATTTCTCTTTCATCTGTTTCTGCCACATTTTTTTTCCCACTAATATTTTGCCTTATATGTTCTTATCTTTTCTACTCTTCATCTGATAGATAAATATCTGATGCCTGAGGCAAACAATTCAATAACTGGTGTAGGAGGAGAATAATGAAACCAACAGCAAGAAATCTTGGGCAAGCTTCTGTGGGGGGATGGGGTTGTGTGTGTGAGGAAAACAAATCAACAAACAAACTCCCCAAAACAACCCAAAAACCAAAGCCCAAATGCCCAGAAACCCACTCTCCTCCCTCCAAAGCAGCTTTGCTATCTGTGCTTGTGCTCTTATTGCATTCTCCATACCTGCCCCATGATGTTCATCCAAATCTGCCTCTGCTCCAGCTTGCTTGAAAAGGTTATGCATTCTGACTGCTCCTTGCAGGAAGAACTACTGGAAAAATCCACAGCAAATAGGTAGAGAAGATGAACAGGAACACCCCAGTTCAGGCCTTTTTGGGTCTCTGCACCCAGTACTAACTCTTATATGGCTCCAAAACTAGAACAATTCAGGCTACAAGAAGGGCTTGAGTCCCTTCCACAAACAGGAAAAATAAAGTTATTGAAGAAATATACTGTTAATTTTGTACGGTAGAGATGAGACTGGCCCCAAATGTTTCATCTGAGAAACAGCAAACTACTTCCTATCTGAAATGTTCTCATTTTATTAACTCTTTCTTACAGCAAACTCTGGTATCTTTTGCAATGGGCAGGTTCTGGGCTTTGTAAGATTATTTTACTTCTACAATAATGTGAATTAATATATTAATTCATACTGGAATCCTGCATTGCACGTTAAAGACTGCTTTCCTTTTGATGGCAAACTGTTTGTGACTACTCACGTATCAGACAGAGTTTGCACTTTGACAAACTTGAGATCCATTCCCTTGGCATTAGTCTTACATGTATTTTTATAGGTCAGTTCATCTTAGCCATATCTCATCTGGTCTACTGATAAATTAAAAATAGATGATGACAAAGAGTAGGAAAAAAATTACTATACACAGCAGCGATTTATATCTCATATTTAAGGTTCAGAAGGAATAAGTAAATAGTGGTCAGAGAATCAAGAAGTAGGAAAAAATGTTGCACTCTACAATTAAAGTTTATCCTTCCAATATTGCTTTTAGCACTGATTTCACAGATAGTATCTTAGAAGATGGAGTTAGATTTTACTTCTAAATTACCTCTGAATATATTCCCATAACAAAGAAAAATGTGTGAAGGAAGAACATGAGCTTCATTGGCTCTACAGTGGTGCAAAACTATCAAAACCTGCAATGAAAGCTATTAGCATCAGCTAATGTTAGTCAGGGTGGCCTCCAGTAAAATGCAAGCTGAACAAGCTGAACTCCTTATACAACTGCACAGCCACCACATCTCTGACCTTTGACAGAAACTGCTCTCACCAACACATCCCATATAAGCTTTTTCCTTTAAGAGGCTATGTGGGTTTTCCCCACTTTTCTTGAACAATGCTATGGCTTGAAGCAGAAAGACAATAAAACAAGCTACTGTTCCCGTTATACCATGGGGAATATTCAAATGCTGCTGTGTTTGCATCACAGTCTGAAGCTCATTTCATTGATTTCCATGCCATTGATCCCAAGAGGTATTATTGAGGAGCAGCTGAGGGAACTGGGGTTGTTTAGTCTGGAGAAGAGGAGGCTGAGGGGAAACCTTATCACTCTCTACACCTACCTGAAAGGAGGTTGTAGTCAGGTGGGTGTTGGTCTCTTCTCCCAAGTAGTTAGCGACAGGACAAGAGGAAATGGGCTCAAGCTGCACCAGGGGAGGTTTAGATTGGATATTAGGAAAAATTTCTTCATGGCAAGGGTAATCAAGCATTGGAACAGGCTGCCCAGAGAGGTGGTGGAGTCACCATCCCTGGAAGCATTCAAGAAACAGGTAGACATGGCACTTTGGGACATGGTTTAGTCTAGTCTACCCTTAATTGGTTTAGTGTGGACTTGGTAATGTTAGGTTAATGGTTGGACTGGATGATCTTAAAGGTGTTTTCCAACCTAAACGATTCTATGATTCTATGACTGTTACAAAGCAGCTTCACCCTCTCTCTTAACAGGGGTTCCTCGGAACAGATCTATTCCCATAAGCAGGGTCACCTCTCTTGCGCTGCAGCTGAAGAAGAGTGATGAACTAGCATCAGGTAGGAAAACCAAAACCAGAGGACAATACACCTGAGGAAGCTGTAAATCATTTCCTCTCTTGCCATGACAGAGAAGTGCAGCCAGCCAAGGGGGGATGGATATATTTCCACAGTAGTTTAACTCCCCCTGGGTTGTTTCCACATGGGAAGTTACCAGGCACTTAGGTAACCTCTGATCAACATGGGGAAGGCCAACGGTGTCTGAGGAATGCTTTCTAGATCTCAGACCTAAACCTCAGAATCACTCCCTATGGAAAGTCAAGACCATTTCTTGTGTTCTTCACTACTTCATCATGTTGTGTTTTAAATGGTTCAAAAATCCAACTCCCATCAGTTCCTTTAGGACATTATTCTGGAGACTGATGTCTACCAGGGTTGAGGGGTTTCTGTGACTCTGGCATTTCTTCCTTGCTGACATTTTTCTTTCAGTTTAAATAGGAACAGCAATTGCTGAATTACTTCACTACAATATGTATACACTCATTTGTAGCTCATTTCCACTCCCATTTACAAGATTTTCAACACTCTTAAGTAGTAGGAAAGAAGATATTTGTAGCTATTAACAAATGCAACATTTAATGACATTATAAGTCTGCCTGATCAGAGCCTTTTACTAGATATTGGATTGCTTGTTGAAAGTCAATTTTACATCAAAATAGACACCGGCATGACATAAATTTCACTGCTTTAGTTTTCAGATGTAGTTATATACCATATTACTCCTCAGGGGTGAAAAACATAATATGTGCAAATGAATTTAGACACACAGCAACTGATTTTGCAGTGATGATATAATTAAGGCTATAAAAGACTGCCTATATGTAACAGCTACTGTGGGAGCCACTCGCATGCTCTTATATACACGACAACCATGTTTTGTTTTTCTTGGTTTGCTGTAACACTTATTTGTCTTTTTGTAAAGCAAGCAAATTATTCAGTGCCTAAAAAAGTTTCTAAAAGACTGAGAAGCACAATAATTAGACCACTCTGACTCAAATCTTGCATTAGAGAAAAATAAACATTGCTGAATCAAAATACATCCTATTCGTTTTATATAAGTACTTGTTTTCGATATATGCATATGTACGTCATGGGAACAAAGTGAATAGTTCTAGCATTTTGGCTTTGAGTTCTTTTCCAAGATGATCACCTGGCATCTGAAACAAGTGCCTGCTAGAGCCTCTCTGGTTCCTAAACAAAATATTGATCCACTTCGGCTTCACCTGGGATTAGGACAGTACCAGGTAGGCACAGTGCAATATTTTCTTTTGTATCAAGGGAGACTTCATTGCATTGCTTTTTTTATGGCTACCAAAGGAATTGACTAAGTGCTGCAACTACAGGCACCATTCAACTTTCTGTTCTTGTTCACCTGAGAAAGCAGAAGATAAGTGATTGTGGTTTTATAGCACCAGGTCAGAGATAGAGGGCTGCTGAGCAGTAAAAGCATGAAGGTGGAAGGAGAGGGAATAAAGATACCCAAGCACTAGGAGCTGAGCTCCATCACTGAAAAAAAAAATCTGAGCTGTTTTAAAATACATTTTGGAATCCATGAATAAGAATGTATAAAACCAGTACTTTAAACAGGCAACCGTAGATAAATATTAATAAATTGAACTTCACTCTGCAGTATGAAGAAGAGAACTACTTCAGTAGATATTTGGAGCTGCTTTTTACTCGAGTTTTACATGTAAAATTTCAAAGATGTCTCTGAGAATTTTGATTCACTTAAAAAAGAAAAAAAGAGACTGTCTGAAGAAGAAGAAAAGGAAATTATTTCCCTTCAGTCACATAAGCTATGCAAGTACAATAGTTAATAATCGAGGCTGGTCAATAGATTCCTGTTAAATTTCTTTTCCACTACAAAACTGCATTTTCTGGCAAAAATATCTGCTTTCAACAGATATGTTGATATTCTGTTAGAAAAACCACATATCTAAAAAATGAAACCTTTGAAGTTTTGTATGAGAATACAGAATATTTTCTCTGAAAGACAACAAAAATTCAACTCAAATAATGCTATTTTCTGCTGTGAGTTGTGCTTTTTAATTGATTTGTAGCTCAGAAATCACACAACGTGTCCCACATCTTCATTAAAAGAAGATAAAGAGATAAATTATGTGAGAAAAAGTCAGGCTGGAGAGCCCATCAAAACGGCAGAATGGGATTGTAAATCCTCAGCAACAATTATAACAATACCTTCATTTGGCATGTGGCACCATTTTGAAGAGAATACTTTGACATTTTTCAGTTCTGGATTAGTTACTGAAAAATGGAAATTTTTCCCTTTAAAACTGTGATGTTTCAAGGCACATTGAAATCTGTTTTAATATTTACCACATCCTTGCCTTTGAATCTCTGTTTATGTAAAATACATGTTCACAGTGCATCACCCCACACAGGATGTAATCTGCATTTTATTCAGACTAATATTCCCTATTACCAGTTGAACTATCAACTCCAATGTCTTTGGAGCCTTGTTTTGCTTTCATTAGAGATGCTCAGGGAGCTTCTCAGGTTAAATATGCTCATGTTCTAAGTCTCAGATTAGATCCACATCACAGCTGCCAAACAAGCAGAGGCACTTTCAGAGCCAGTACCATAAGTAACAGAGATCTGTAACATGTTTAAAAAAAAAAAAAAAAAATGGAGGCTGTGAGGGTGTCATCACTTTAATGCAATCTCATTGCTTACACATCATTGCTATTCCTTGCCAAAAAAATAGGTCTCTTGGAGGTCTGCTAAAAAGAGATGCTGCTTTTTGTCTGCTCCTCTTCTGATTTTACTGTTTTAAAGACTCTCCATAATGTCCGATTCTCCCTCAAAACACTTTAAGAATAATATTAGACATAATGAAATCTCAGGTTGCAAATCGCACATAACCTCAAAGTCATACAATCCTACTGGGCCCAGTCAGTACACACTTAAATCTATTGCAATATTTCCATTCACCCAGATGACTATTTCAAAGCTTCACAAATTCAGAAGTGAAACATATATTTTCTCTTCATCATTTTCTGTTCTCCTGCTACAAAACTTTAATATTCTGTCAGGAACAGAAGAAAAATCAGGCAATTTTGATGACTACTTATCAGTTTTCAATAATAACATTTTTGGATGCTTGAGAGCAGAATTCAGTCTTATTGTCTGTGATCATTCTTAATTGTTCTTAAACGCCAAACACAATTGGAAATATTTCATAAAGTTTGTAAATATTTCAAAAAAACTCATGAATTTTTACAGTTTTATTCCATTACGACCTTGAGTTGCCTTCAGTAATATTGTTATAAACTATCTTTCAAAGAGTTGAGATTGTATGTGCAATCTTGTTGAAATCTAAGTTGTTCTACCCACAGGCAGAAAAAAGGAGTTAACTCAGCAATATGATTACAAGAGCTTTTGAGTTTTCTAAGCCTTTTATAATATCTTATGCCCTCAACATGTCAGAAAGAAAGGTTTACTTATTTTATTCTCGGCAACCTAGCCAATTAGTGGGTGACATGATAACAAGGAAACTCCAAGAGCTTGGACAAATCAGACTTTGTTTTCAACAAAAAGCTGGTGCTTTGTGGTTCTCAGGGTGTAATGCCACTGGATACAGAGGCATGTTTAGAACGTGGTTCTTCATTGCCTACTACATCTCTTGCAGCAGTGGTTCCAGCAGCTCTAGAGTTCACAACTGAGCTGGTTTGCTTTTATTAGGAATTTGATTGTTATTTGTGACAGTTTTCTTTTGTTTTCATTAGGCTTATAAGCAATGGGAAGTATAAGAAATGCTGACTCCTGAACAGCCTTCCAACTGTAACAACTGATTTCACAACAATGAAGAATTTTAGACAGATACTAAGTCCTAATGCTCACAGCTGATTCTCAGGTAGCCTTATTCCAAGGGCAATAAACACAGTCATAGAAGGATATATTAAGAAAGCATAATGTATTTTTTGCTTGCTCCCTAGCTTCTAAGGACTACCACCAGAGAAGAGCTTACACAAATCAATGATTCTGCTCCCACTGGAAATGGAAGTGCCATATTTCTTTTCTGCATTTACACACATGGTGTAAAATACCTGGTCAAATCCGCCAGCCAGTCCCAGAGATTTGTACGTGCTTTGAGGGCAGCTTGAGAGGAGAGAAGAGGACACATGAATCATCTAAATAAGATCGTTTAGGTGAGAAAACGTTCCCCAGCATGAGAAAGGGGTACACAAGACCCTGTTATATAGTCTTCTGTCCAACTTGGAAATTGTAGTTTGATTTGGTACAACAGGAACAATACGCTCAGAGCTTTACTGCTCCCAGAAGACCAATGGATTTACTACCGAGGTTAAGTTGGATAGTGTGCTGAAAATACAGTAATTATAGTAACAGATATAAAAATCACAAATTTGGTTGTCACCTACTGATTTTTAAGACTTTTTTTTTTTTTTTTTTTTTTTAAAGAGAGGGAAAATGGATTACAGAACCTTGGAGAAGGGAGAAAAAATAAGCACCTCCGGAACCAAGTTAAGAAGAGTTAAGAATTAAGAAGATACCTATGATTTTGTCTGGAAAACTGTGAAGAAAATATGACTAAACATTAAAGACTATTTCGTGAGAAAGGGTGACTAAGATTTTCACACATACATTTGCAAGCAACTCCCCTGCTCAAAATCTCAAGGCAAGACACAAAGCATTAGATAACTAGTAAGTCTAGCTTCTAGTCAAAATGGGGGAAAAAAATAACAAAAGAGATCATTTATAACATTTTCAAACCTGCAAAAGTGATAAAGAATCTTAAGTCCCCTTAACAATATAAAAGATTTTCCATCAGCTTTAGTGGAAATCAAGCTGAAGTATATGAAGCATAAACAATTAAAGATAACTTCCTCCTCTGGGGCTCCTAGTGCATCCCAGGCTTGGAATCAACATGCTCCAGTGGAAAGCTCCATGTGAAGTTGCTTTTTTATTCACCGCTGGTCCCATTATACTGTGTAATAAATAAATACAGAGAATGAAATTAATTTATTTCTAGATTCAAATGTATCTGCTCAACTTAAATGCTGAGCTTTGTTTTTGAGACAGCTTTTCAGAACCAACATGCTGAAACCATGCTTTTTGAGCAAAATGAGAACCTGACATGATGGTGAGTGCTTATTTTCCAGAAGGTAAAACCAGGAATTGAAATGCACAGAGAACACAGGTTAGACTAAAGTCTAAAAAAAGCACAAATCTGAATACATTTTATCTATTTATTCCCATGAGAAGTCAAAATAGAAAATTCTAAACAGTAGGAAGAAGAGAAGGTTCATAGTGGTAAATATAAGGTTGTCACTTTCCTAGTGACAGGTTTCACCCCCTGTCTTCATTATTATTTTTATATAAATCTAAATGTTATTCTCTATATAACATAATATAAAATAATAGCATCATAATGAAGGTTAAACCTGCAAAGGCGAGATTTAACTACTCTCCCCAAAAGCAAGTCAAGTTGCTGTGCCCACCAGTTTATTTTCTACCTGAAATTTTCCTTCTGGCCATTATGTTTTGGGTTGTTGTTTTTTTTTGTTTGGAAGACAAATTACTGCTGTGCCATGAGGGTTAGGCCAGGACTGCTCATGCATCTCAGCACTGACTGATGATTCTGAGTTTAGATGATGCAGCTGTCCATAGAACAAGTGATCTGCTCAGCTGATCAGGGAGGCAAAAGCTGGTTTTAACTTACAGTAATAGCCTGTGTTTATTATATTTTAATATAATAAATATAATAAATGCTATGGGCTAGTCATAGTGCAGACCATTGGCTTCTAACTATCTTAGTAACACTCACAGCCAATTACTACACAGTTACATAGCATAAGGTTACTAAGCAATAAAAGCATATTAGAGAGCAAGTCAAACACCATCAAACAGTGAGGAAATGTCATATTAGATAATAGCATTGGAGGTCAGAAAGTATACTCCATCTCTGTCCAAAGACAACTTCATTGACTCATTATCACAATGATATGATTGTTCTTAGTACTTCAGAACTCATTAACAAACAAATTATAGCAGGACTACTGAAGTGCTATTAGTTGCATGTAGAATGCTGCTTTTACCAGGCAGACACCAGATTCCCAGCTGTGGTGAGTTTGGAGCTTACTTGCAGTTAACAAGAGGCTTTCCTGTCCTGTTAAATCCTCCCTACCTATTTTTAGAAGCCTCTCACACTTATTCATGCAGGGCTCATTAATGTGTGAAATTAAAGCATGAACTGATCAGTATGTGAAAGTGAGGTTCACAGAGTTAATTTATGAATAAATTATAACAGGGATGCTGAATACATTTAAGGAAGGCAAAGGCTGTGCAACCTACTTAAAAGAGCTACTACTACTACATTGAGGGCTGAAACCAGACTGGCTGGAAATGAAGACTGGCTGGAAATGAAGACTAGCTGGAATTTACTAAAGTCAGGCAAATATTGGCAAGTTACTAAACACAGACACTTAATTGCATTTTGCTGGGATGGCTAGTATAAAATCATATCTTTCAACATGAAAGGCAGGATTGTGGAAACTCAGTTTTTACCATTAAAGATGTACAATTTAAAGGCAATGTTTTAAGCTATACAAATGTTTTATAAACAAACTGTATTTTTCTGCTTGAGTTATTGAAATTAACAGCTCCATGTGTTGTTGTAATGTCTGTGTGTTAGGAATGTAAGTGCTTTAGCTCCTCATAAAAAAAAAAAAAAAAAGCATTCTGGAGTAAGTAGGAAGTGGATATCTCCTGTTAAGCTAGTCCCATGCTCCCAAATAAACTGGATCACTTTCATACAGCTTGGGCTCAAAGAGACTGTGAACAACATATGGAGTCAGGAGTAAAATGAAATGGAAAAAAATAATAGCATGGAAGAATACTGCAGCTAAATGCTCCATTAGACCTGAAATCCTCTGGAAACTTGTACTGGGTTTGCATGGCAAGGTTTTGGTAGTGGGCGGGCTACAGGGGTGGCTTCTGTGAGAAGCTGCTGGAAGTTTCCCCTATGTCCAATAGAGCAAATGCCAGCCAGCTCCAAGATGGACCTGCCACTAGCCAAGGCCAAGCCCATGAGTGACAGTGGTAGCACATCTCTGATAAATATTTAAGAAGGGGAAAAAGTTGCTGTGCAACTGGAGCTGGGGAGAGGAGTGAGAATACGTGAGAGAAACAACTCTGCAGACACCGAGGTCGGTGAAGAAGGAGGGGGAGGAGGTGCTCCAGGCGCCAGAGCAGGGACTCCCCTGCAGCCCATGGTGAAGACCATGGTGAGGCAGGCTGTGTCCCTGCAGCCCATGGAGATCCACGGTGGAGCAGATATCCACCTGCAGCCCATGGAGGATCCCACGCCAGAGCAGGTGGATGTGCCGAAAGGAGGCTGTGACCCCATGGGAAGCCCATACTGGAGCAGGGTCCTGGCAGGACCTGTGGACCCATGGAGAGAGGAGCCCACGCTGGAGCAGGTTTGCTGGCAGGACTTGTGACCCTATGGGGGACCCACACTGGAGCAGTCTGCTCCTGAAGGACTGCACCCCGTGGAAGGGACCCATGCTGGAGCAGTTCATGAAGAACTGCAGCCCGTGGGAAGGACTCATGTTGGAGAAGTTCATGGAGGACTGTCACCTGTGGGAGGGACCCCACGCTGGAGCAGGAGAAGAGTGTGAGGAGTCCTCCTCTGAAGAGGAAAGAGTGGCAGAGACGACGTGTGATGAACTGACTACAACCCCCATTCCCTGTCCCCCTGCACCACTTGGGGGAAGGAGGCAGAGAAAATCATGAGTGAAGTTGAGCCTGGAAGAAGGGAGGAGTGGAAGGAAGGTGTTTTAAGATTTAGTTTTTATTTATCATTATCCTACTCTTATTTGATTGGTAATAAATTAAACTAATTTTCCTTGTCAAGTCTGTTTTGCCCATGATGGTAATTGGTGAGTGATCTCTCCCTGTCCTTACCTCAACCCACAAGCCTTTCGTTATATTTTCTCTCCCGTGTCCAGCTGAGGAGGGGAGTGACAGAGCAGTTTGGTGGGCATGTGGTGTCCAGCCAGGGTCAACCCACCACAAAACTCAAAGCATCTGGCCAAGGTTTAAGCCATACACAGAGTACTGGTGAGAAGACAATCAGAAAGTAGCCTAATTTCTGATAATAGAAGGTTCTGGTACACTTACTGCATCTAGACAGATGATTGTCAAACCAATTTTGCTGGAGATGGGATACATAGCATAGTAATGTCTGATATGACTGGTAGTTTACCTACTCTCCACTTTCAAATGGACTAGTGGGCTTTAATAGCGTAATAAATGGCTATTTTACAGCACTGTGTAAAAAGTATTAAGTGGACATGATGATAAAAAAAAAGATAATATTGTTCTCCTCATCTTCAAAATGCTTCTAAAATGTGCTCTTGCTTTCTCTTCTGATATATTATTCCATGAAAGAAGCAGAACATATTAGGTAATAAAGTTGTGGAAAATTAGAGGTAGATATTTTCCCAGAAAATTATGCTTTAAAGTTGTTATAAATTTAAAATCATAATATATTAAAAAATGGTCACATAATTTTAAAACTCTGGTCTTAAGTCCACAATTAGTTGTATGCAGATGGACATATGTGCCTACAGAAAAGCTGCTGGTAAACTGGGAGATACACTCAAGTGCAGCACCTTCTGAAACTAATGAAAATTATTTCAGAGTTTTACAGCTACTAAACAGAAATACTACTCAGTTTTGTAGGGCATAACAGCTGTGTTACTCCACTAAAACTATGCAGATTTGTGATTAAATTATCTAAGAGAAAAATAAAAGCAGTTATTTCTCAAGTTAGAGTAAGGGATGCATCACTCATTGCAGGTTTGTCAATAGCAGGTGTGGGAGGGATGTGAGACTATATTTTGGGAGAGTTTTGAGAATTATTCATTCAGACATGCATTAAGTGCAAGGTTAATAATGCATGAGCTAAACACCAATACTGAGGGTCTCTTTCCTCATTTTGAGAACTGGAAGATGCTGATTCTCAGAATCTTCTGAGCTCTTCTCTGAGCTTTGTCTTACTTTCATGCATTTTTTTTTTTTCCAACCATCCTAAGGATCTTGATTCTTTGCTCTTCATCTCATTCACAGCAATTTTCCTATGCCTCTATAAATCCAATCTCCATGTTAATGACACCAGTGACTGTCCCTCTCTGTTAATATTGTAAATCAAAATTGAGCCAAGAGTAGACATGCTATGTAGACTAGATGTTTTTTTCCTTCAAAAGGATCTGTTTACTCCTGGCTAATAATATTATTTTCATATACTCCTAACATTTCTTTAAAAATAGAAGGGAAGAAAGGAAATCATTCTAAAATCAGTGAGCACAAGTATAAAGCACCATGTTTCAGTGGGAAGTTTAAAAAAATATTTTGGCTGTGCTGAAAGAGAAAATGTTAAAAAAACAGATTTGATAAAAACATCATCATGAGTTTCTAACATCCTATAAGATGCATAAGAAGAATCTTTCATTCTCAGAAAACTGCTGATTTCCTCAAACCTTTGAGTAAGTCCAAGATTAAACTACACTTGCTTAGTCAACTATAAAAATTTCTTAGGTTTTTAATATTTTTTCAGGGTAATGTTTTAAAAATGAAATTAGTCTTACTTAAAAAGTTTCTGCAGCTCCATTTCAACAAAGTTCTTCCAAATAATACCACACAGTGGTATTTTGATATTTTGGGAAGATCAGATTTGCTTTTGCACTTTGAAAATGAACCTTTTGTTTCATTTAGAAATATATACATAATGGAAATTAGAATATTGGCTATAAGTTCACAATTGCTTATTTGTCACTATTTTAATTGATCAGACAGCAATTTAATATTTTTTTCTGTTCCAATGTTGAATGGAAACTTTTTCAAAAGTGTGAAATTATGTGCAAAAAAAGACATTCCTATTTCAACAAGGTAGCAATTTACTGGATGTCAAGGTAATAGCTGAGTTGAAGCCTTTTCAAAAAGGCTGGAATTTTTCAGAGTTAAAAAAAAAAATTGGGAATATGGTGCCAAGAAGTGCAATTAGGAAGGGATGAAATTAATGAAATCTTATGAAAAATATGAAACAAAAATACAAAGGAAAAAGAAAGCATGAGAAGGTATTTTGTGTCACAGCTTTCAGTGTGATTGATGAAGCTTGGTACGCTGGTGCACTGAAAACAGAAAACTTCTACTTTATGTCATGTTGTCTGGTCTGGTAAATTCAGAGACTGATTTTCAACATATCTGATAGTTATCTGTAATTTTTTTTTTTAATCTAATGGTTAGCTCTCTTTTGGCTGGAAGCAGGCATGTGTCAGCTGAAAAGACACAGCCACTTACCTTTCCTTCTGCTAGGGCTACATTTATTGTACCTTTTACCTTTGAAAGGAAATGAAATTATGTAAGCTTATTTAAAAGCAAGCAGGTTTCTAGACTAAAAATGGATATGTGATCAGCTCTATTTGCGTAAGTTGTACTTATTTTACATTTTAAAAGGCTGTAATCCTCTGTGTACTATTGTTGTTTCATGTATAAAAGTATAACTTGGTGCACAATTAAATCATACAGAAAATACATTAAAGCTCTAATGCTGCTTCATATGGCTTGTGAAATAATGAACATGTTCTGCTCACAGCCTTGGTCATTATAATGTTATTACACAGTCATTAAATTGAAGCTGTTATTCCACTGCTAAAACAACTGATCAATATCCATTACCATTCAGTGATGGTTGGAGCCAAAATGAGATTATATTGCAAATGAGCCGCAGACAAGGTAATGATCCCTCCACTTTGATATATTTAAAGGCATTCCCTAAAGCAGATAATTTCTTTCAGAGAAAGTACAACTTTTCTACCAAGTCTCCAATCAAGGCAAATAAAAATGTGCTTTAATTGTGAAGAGCCTTACATAATATGGTTTATAATGAAATAATAGTGTCTTAGGCAAAGATAACAACTGCTGGATCAATGGTATATTTTCTAGTTTCTACCTATTGAGTTTTACATGTTCTGTAGTTATAAATGCTGTGTAACATTGAGCCTGTACCTTACCAAAGAAATGAATCGATTGATCTTGGCTAGAATTCATACTGTCTCTTAGCGAGGTAAATTCTAGAGCTTGTCTAAAAATAAATAAAGAAAGGAAAGAGAGATCTCCTTAGAAGGACCTTTGCATCTCTTTCCTGTGAGACCTGTGAGAGTCTTGTTTTCCCCTTTATCACTTACAAAGTCCGGTCGAACCTCTTCCAGACTGTGTTTGAGTGGTTCCTTCAAGGCCCCCTCAGTCATTGACTTGAGGGATCCAGTTTTTGCTATCATCTCTGTTATCTCCAGCTCATTAGCGTGTCTGGGTGTTTATTATTTATTGAGGTTTTTTCTTTTATGTTAACCAGATATCCTCACAAGACAGATGTCCTTACACCCAGGTATCCACATCTCCTTTACATTCCACGTGTCCTTACAACATGCAGAACACAATGGGTTTTCCAGTTGCTTCACCTTGCATCTCACCAAGCTGAAAAGCTTGTCCTGTAGTTTGCCTATTGAAGCAAAAGGCTTCACAAACATGTTAAACAGATTTAGACAATTTACTACTATAATACATAGTAATATATTAATATAGTGTAATATAGTAATACAGCACAACTAGCTACTATATCTCAAGTTCATTTTCCTTTTCCCACTTGTTTTTCTCAATATTTGCCAGATTTCATTACATTTTTTCCCAAAGCGGCTGTTGTTTTATCATACATGGACAAAATTTGGCTCTTCCAAATAGTCATTTTGGAACTAGAACTTCTATTTCTTTCTGTTTTGAAATCAGTCTTCCATGAGTTTGAATATACTTCTAGAATATTAATAACACTGTAGCCTTCATTAATGCAGACCAGCTCAAAAAGATATAGCTTTAATATTGACACTATAATGACTATTTGGAAGGAAAAATTACCAGTAATTATGATAGAATTACATAGACATTTATATACTAACTAGAAATACTTCCTATGGCAGAAAGAATTTTTCCAGTACTAAGTTGAAAATATTGCAAGTCTAATATCTCCTTTTCACACACATATACTCGATATTCTTGTGAATCTTACTTTCTGTGATACTGTTCAGTCTGAGATCTGCAGCAAGGGTCTGAAAGACCTTGCTGAATAATAGAGGCAAAGAAGCCAAACTCCTTCATGGATATAAATTAGGCTATTCTGTTTGTAATCTTACATGTCCATAAAAAACAAAGCTGTGGTTTAATTCTCTACAAAACAGACACATTGTCTGTCAGAACTATTCAGTAGAAAAAAACATGTTGGATATAAGCTGGGTACTGATGGTAATCTTTGCCATTGCTCTCTTCTTTCTTATGCAATGCTAAGGACTCTTGCAGTTTGTGCAAAACTCATGTTTCTAGCCCATTTCTTTGAACAGGTCATCCTCAGCTTCTCATCTCTCCGGCTTGTTCTTCTGTATTTCCCAAAAGCTTTTCCCTCTTACCAACCCTAGTTTAATATCTCTGTTTAGGAAGTGCAACTTGGTTTTCTCCACCATTGCCTCTAAGGCTTGAAAGGACTCTGCAAGAATAACCACTGTGCTATTTCCTTCTTCTCAAAATCTCCTCCTTTTCCCATGAAACCTTGAATAAAGGCATTACTAGAGAGCCAGCTGGTGTCCTGTGACCACTGTACATGTAATACCAGGCCTCACTGCCTCCTCCACTGCCTGCCTGCCTATCTCACTTTCACCTTGTCCTACCCTGGAAGTGTTCAAAAAACAGGTAGATGTGGCACTCTGGGACATGATTTAGTCTAGTCTACCCTTGATTGGCTTAGAGTAGACTTGGTAGTGTAGGTTAATGGTTGGACTGGATGATCTTAAAGGTCTTTTCCAACCTAAACGATTCTATGAGTCTATGATTCTATGATTCTATGATATCTTCTTTGTAATGTCACTGCACAAGTGTCAAGCTGCCTGGCTTGGCCACCGCCACCATTGCTGTTGTACTGCAGACTGCAGTGGGAGCAGCGTAAAGCCATACAGGAATAAGATCATAAGACCATATCAGGAATGGACTGAGGCAGCCACAGTGCATGCTATGGTGATTTCACTGCTGTTCTTACCCACACTAGAGAGAGTAAAGCTGACCTGCTATGCCGCAGTCCCGCTTCTGATTGCTCTCTAAACATACTCTCAGTTACAAGTTCCTTGGCTGAACTGTGTACAGCAGCAAGAACAATTGGATCATAATCCATGGCGACTCCGAGGCATGATTATAATACCAACAATAAATAATAAACTATAGCAATAACCTTGCATCATCTGACAGCTCAAAGGCATATTTAATGCAAAAATAAATAAATCATTGTTATGAAGAGACTCTTACAGCCCCTTCTATACTACCATATTCTGCTTCATTTAATGTAAAGTACGTATCCCAGCCTGACAGCCCTGACAGCAGAACTGTCAGAAGATTTAGTGGAACTGTATAATTTTCTTTCTCTGATCAAACTGAGAACTGACTTGTCTTGGCAAATCTGTAACGAGGTTTTGTATGTTGACGGAAGAAGGGCACACTGGGGAGAAGCACAGGTCATAAAAGCTATCTAATCTAACGAATATTATAATTCTTAATGAGTTTTGTCTTGTTGATTTTTTTTTTCTTACACAGTTGTTTGTAGGCAGTCTTCTAGTCTTAGTTTATGTATTCTGTATGAATACATTAATTATATCAGCTTTCAGAGATCTGAGGGTTGGCGCTGGTAGCAAAACTAGATGCTCCTATTTATAACAACTGTTTGATCAATAATGTATTGCAGATGCACAGCCCATAGTACGTTGTTACGAACATATAAATGGGGTGCCTTCATACTGCACAAGCTCTGCGGTAGCTTGCTTTGCAGTGCCTAGCACTATTCCACTCGAATAGAGGCCAGTGAAAATCTTGCTGTTTAATTACAGGTCATTACAACAACACCAAAAGTTAAGTTATTGCCGTTACTGACATTTAAGTGGTAAATAATCAAGGCCTGAACAAGAGAGAGGAAGTGGGATGCTATTTTTATTGCCTGAAAAGAACAATTTTACTGGAGTCATAAGGACACTTCTATGGTTATTTCAGAGCTGCATTCTCATCGGCTTTGGCTGTATATAACAAAAACATATAGAAAAAAGAATTTTAAAAGATTGACATGAAAGAAGACCTTAATTTCCTTTTACTTACACCTGCCTCATCAAGACTTACTGCACTGTAGGAAAAGTGTAGGTGAACTGATTGTGGTGGATCGATTTTCTTTTATGACATGAATGCCAGGTGAACAGAATCAGACTCTGTCCATATTACTTCACCAAGTTCAGTGGGTACAAATGAGAATAGTTGCAATGTAATGCAATGTAATATAGACAGCTGGCCTGTTTAGATTTGATGTTATTGTAATACAAAATGAAAATTACTGTATTCTATTCAACAAGTAATAATGATCAACTGTAGTCAATGAATGCCTCAGCTTATAAGAATGGCTTAAATAGCCTTAAGGTACATACCTATTAATGAGAATATTTTCTCTTTTGTAAATAACAGTTCAAAATTCTTTTCCCTACACAAAATAATAACATTGTTCCAAGGAATAACCTGGCATCATCATTGCTTTGAGGGCTTAAATCAGTATTAAAAGTCTTTCTGTAGATATTAATCTGTAACTTCCTGAGCTGGATGCAAGAACTGCTTGTTAAAATTCTACTGCTTTGGCTAGACAGAAAGATGTAACCATCTCTTCTAGCTTTAAAAGCTAATAACATTACCTTTCATGACATCACATACATAAGCAGCACAGTCAAAATACTTTGTCAAAAGAAATGATGTTAAAATAGAAAAGATGTCATTTTATTTCTTTCAGAAGCTAGACATACAGCAATTAACATACTAAAAGAGGTTTTTGCTTTCATTTTTAATTTCTAAAGTCTTTTTTTCATTCAGTCAATTTTTTAATGTTTATTATTATGCAGTATCTTGCATGACTTCCATTGTCTTCATAGATTTTCAGCCATTTCATCAGAATTTTGCATAACCTGTTTTACTCAACAGATGGTAACTGAATGGCCAATAGCCATTCTGGTGTTTGAGAATAATACAGAAAATAATTCTTTTCTGAAGATTTTCAGGTATTTTAAAGTACACTTGTGTCCTGGTTTCAGCTGGGATAGAGTTAATTTTCTTCCTAGTAGCTGCTATAGTGCTGTGTTTTGGATTTAGGATGAGAAGAATGTTGATAACACACTGATGTTTTTAGTTGTTGCTAAGTACTGCTTATGCTAGTCAAGGACTTTTCAGCTTCCCATGCTCTGCCAGGTGCACAAGAAACTGGGAGGGGGCACAGCCAGGACAGTTGATCCAAACTGCCCAAAGGGCTATTCCATACCATATGACGTCATGCTCAGTATAGAAACTGGGGGGACTTGGCTGAGGGGCAGCGATCGCTGCTTGGAGATGGGCTGGGCACTGATCAGTGGATGGTGAGCAATTGCATTGTGCATCACTTGTTTTGTATATTCTTTTATCATTATTATTATTATTGTTTTCTCTTCCTCTGCTGTCCTATTAAACTGCCTTTATCTCAGTCCATGGGTTTTACCTTTTTTTCCCTGATTCTCTCCCCCAGCCCACTGGCGGGGGGAGGGTGAGCGAGCAGCTCTGTGGTGCTTAGTTGCCAAGTGGAGTTCACATAACTTGATTATCAGTTCTGTCTTGTAAGTCAGAAATTACATAGGTAAGGTTAGTCACCAATATATTAATGGCCAGTATCAGTTATATTCCCTTTAACATGTTCCTTTCAGAACCTTGTGTCACTCAATTTCTATTACAACAAATACACATTCTGTGTTGAGGTATATAAAGTTTTTTCTATTGGATACGAGCAAAATTTCATTGCCAACATCATCCTATAGACAGAACACATAAAGTTTAATGCCTGGCTGCTAATCATAAGCCTATCTTATTGAACTTTAATTCTTTTAATACTGGTCTCATATATTTCCCTGTAAAATTATCCTTTGTTGTTTAGTCCTGCTGTTTTCCTAAAAGGCCTTTTTATATGCTTGAGTTGAACAGTAGAAATGATAGCTCCATAGTGTTTTATATCTCTGCAACACTTTATAAACTAAAGTGAAAAAAACAGACAGACTGTACCGATTCATCTGGGTCTTCTTGCCTTCTGAGCACATCACTGATGTGTGTAGTGTTGTCTGTGGGATAACACCAAGTGATTGATGGTACTTTTTTCCTTCCTAAATGCTGTGTTATAAGTGTTTAGAATAAAATTAGCTTTTCTAATGGAGTTTGCTGGAGTATGAACATCATCGGGGAGGGTACTGACACAGTTTGTCGATGGTCCAATCCTGCTCCAGCTGAAGTAATTGAAAAATGTCCATTAATTTTCAGAGAGGCAAGTTTAGGCCACAAGAAATTCAGGGTAGAAAGTCATAGGGCATGAAGATAAAGTGGCTAGGTTCCAGCAGCCTTTATACCAACCTTTTACAGGTATAGCTGTCAACATCACCGGAGCTGCTCCCAATTACATTGGTATATAAAAACAGATTGGGACCACCAAAATTAGATTAAGACTAAGATTTAAACAGTCACATGGAGCATTACCTGATTCAGTAATTCTTGGTCATCAAAATAAACAGTCTAATTTCTGCAGGATTACCTACACAGGCTAACAGATACAAAACTCAGTCCAAAGCAGTAGGAGTCTACAGTTTTTTCTGCATCATTGGTTTAATCATAGTGGAAGATCACATTATGGTTTTATGCATCCATATGTACATTTGACATGTCTCTGAGGAGTTGGATGTTTATTACTTTGACCCTAAGTAAAAAGGGAAAAATGCTTCCTCTGTAGCACTGAGCACATTGTGGAAATGTCAAGGGCTTTGAATTACCATTAAAGTCAGAAGCTTGAAAGGTTGAGTCATACAGACATTTATTTTATAGCAATTATTAACCTGAGAAATTAAGTCACTAATATACTATACATCTTAATTAGAAGCCACATCTTCACTTCAATTTAATTACTTTCCTCTACCACGTCTTCATTTCAACTACTTTCCTCTGCAGCTTGCATAACAAAGGTGCAGATTCTATATAAGATTTACAATGGATTTAATTGTTGTTTTGTTGTTTGTTTATGTGAAACTTGATGAGAAGAAAGATGAACACTAAGTGATCTATTTTTACTCCCCAGTTGACATGCACAATTCTCACTGATAAGGGAAGATGTACCACAGAGAATACTCCCCAGTGTTTTTAGGAAAGTATTGAAGCTACCCTGTATTTTAGGTGGCTAGCTCTTTTTAGTTTATTCCTTCACACCTTCTACATTAATTTATGTCATGGTTTATCTTGCTGCATATCCAAGTACAATTATAGGTCCAATACAGTGAAACAAACAGAACACAAAGGGCTTCCTTTAAATACAACTTTCAAAGCAAGTCATGGACTAAAACATACCTCTCAACTTTTGGAAAAAAAACCCCACCAACCAAAAAAACCCCAGCAACCCCTTCCCCTGGTGTATTCTAATCAATCTACTAGATTAATTTAGCTTTTAAGGCTTTGCATAGATTTGTTCACTTTTTTCACTAACTTAATGCTACACATATAACTAACACACTGACTTTAGTCCACTTTCATGCATACTTTACCTCGCCTACCTAATTCTGCCTTTACCAATCTCCTATTCAGATTATTAAACCAGCTTGCACACAGCCATTTTGAATACAATATCACCTCAGCTGTGTATCTGCCTCACCAGAATATGTGGTCAGATTTCTCACGAACCCAGTTCTTTGAATTTATAAGAAATAAGAAACAATGAGCCAGTCTTTCTCTGCTTTTAGGCAAGGAAAGATCTGTGCATAGACTCTAAAGCTGCCGTCAAAGGATCAGGCACCAGAATTTCCAGCCCCTTTAGTGCATGTGAATGTTGCCTCTGACATGATACACCTCCTGTCTGCCCTGCTGATTAGCCTAGATAAATGCCTCCATCCACTTAGTGTTGATACTGTCCCTCAACTGGCATGCTGTCCCCAATACAAGAAACTCTTTCACATAGCTTGGCCCTTCCCATACTGTGTGGTCTTTTTTTTTTTTATGGTGACAGCACGCCCCCTTTATTCACAGGCATCTTCTTTCTCCCTCTGCTTGTTCCAGATGCCGGTGGTTTGGTTTTAGGGCCTCAGACACTCTTGGATATTGTAACAAAACTATCAAGAAACTCCTCATAATCTCATAAGCCTGAAGAGATCTCAGCCACGTCCTAGCCTAAGGTGTTTAGGTGCTTCTCCCTTCCTGTTAGCCTAGCTCAGTGCTTGAGAGAGGAATTGTAAGCTCCCCATTTGACAGAAGGCAAACAGGGGAATAGAAAGCCTCATCCAAAAAAAGGCCCATCCCTTAAACTTTCTTTGTATTTTGCAAAAGGAAACCAAGGTCCCTAAATCAGGGCCATGGATGCTGCTTCTAGGTGCCAACTTAACTTATTTAAATTTAGAGAGGTGCTGCTATAGGATGTTGCAGAACTAAAAGCATAAATGGTTTAATGGGCAGTCTTAGAATAGATGCATGAGCACCTATTAAACATAATGATCCTTCACTTAGGTCAGGAAATCCCCCAGCAGCTGACTCTCAGTTTTAGGAGGGGGTATGAGCATAAGGATGCTCTGTTTCCTACACTGTTTCCTGAGGCACCTATTACTAATCACTTTCCAATACAGGGCATTGGACTGGATGCATTTCGTTGTGATCCTGTAGGGCTGTTCATACATAGTTTAGGTGTTTAGACTAAGAAACATCTTGATTTAAGATACTGAGGATGCCAGAATAAATTCAAATGAAGTAATAATCATAGATGTCTAAAAGGAGAATAGTCAGCACTGAGGGTATTAATTTTTGTCATAAATACTGTCCTGGAGCAAAGGGCACAATTAATAGCAATGTTTTTTTTAGATAATAAAGTTTCTTCAGGACTTAATATAATCTTTTCTATCTCAGTGAGCTGTACATTAAAAAGCTTAAATTAGTTGTATCAGAAATCTAGTGGCAACTGAAGTTAAACATATGCATATACATATGTGTGTGTGGATTTCTTCAGATTTCAGCTGTGAAAATATCAAGGCATGAAGTGTTGATGTTAAAGATTTACTAGTAAGGGCCAAAAAGAGAGAAGAAAATACTCTTTAAAGAGGGGCTTTAAAATTTTGTTGACAATATTATGAATTCTGCAAGTACACTGAGCCACTTTTGTCCCATGAATCTTCCTAGACCTAGTGAATTTTTGTTTCCTCCGATCCATTGTGGGGAAAACTGATAAAGTAAATCTACCCTCACAGCCCTCCAAAGACAGTTAGTTTCTTGACATTTTAACAGCCCCAATTCACACCAGATTACTGTTGTTGTAATGTCAGAGCCATTCCAAAAATGAGGGTATTCCCAGTAGCCATGTATCTCATTGCTTGCAAATGCTAGGCCACTGGTTTTTAAATAAATACGTTGTAGGAATAGTGATGGAGAAGTGTTCTTTCAACGGTTCACCTCTTGAGTCCCAGACTGCTAGATTTGTTCAAGCTAGTAAAATAAATGGAAAAAAATTCCCTAGATTCACAAAAATATGTGCTTCGTTTTTCAAAAACCTACATAGTGGGGAGTCCTCCCTAGGAAGATTTCTAAATCACCTTTGGCAAGGCAGACACAGACCCCCAGAAAGCAATAGGGCCATAGTAACCTTTACCTGCCTACAAGGAAAGGTTATACATGGTTAAGTAATCTTTCACCAACTGGCTGAGAACACCTCTCTTCCAGCTCCCAAAGAGATCTTTCTCTTTGCCTTTTCAGCAAGCGAGGGCATGGGAGGGAGGAGGTCCAAACGCATAGGTAGGCACATGGTGGTCATCCTAGGGGAGAATGGCACAAAAAGGGAGAGAATTCGGGAGCTCTGATATCAAACAGTATCATTGTGAATGTCTGAGGCATATAACTGACCGAAACAGAAGGAAATACATTTTCTATATGTATGTTTCTCATTCAGATTTATTCTCCCATGCCTTCCTTGGACTAGCTCTAAAACAGAATTTGCAAGCTTCACACCCAGAAAATTCAAAAGAGCAGCATTATACTCCCTGCAGGGGATGTGCAAAGGTCTCCCCAGATAACAAGACGGCTTCGTGAAGAGGTCTGCTGATAGCATGTCGGTCTGCTGAGCGGCCAAAGCCCAAAACTGTCCTTCAAAAAAGGCCTCAACAGAATTCTTTCTGGAAGACCTCTCTCCCTCATGGTAGGGGGTGGCCAATTGTAACATGATAATTTATTCCTCAGAATATCTCGTGCTCTCCTTGGGTCTGGTAGGTTCAAAATCATAGAATCATAGAATCATAGAATCATCTAGGTTGGAAAAGACCTTTAAGATCATCCAGTCCAACCATTAACCTACACTACCAAGCCCACTCTAGACTAATCAAGGGTAGACCAGACTAAACCATATCCCGAAGTGCCACATCTACCCGTTTTTTAAACGCCTCCAGGGATGGTGACTCCACCACCTCTCTGGGCAGCCTGTTCCAATGCCTGATCACCCTTTCCGTAAAGAAATTTTTCCTAATTTCCAGTCTAAACCTCCCCTGGTACAACTTGAGGCCATTTCCTATTGTCCTATCGCTAGCTACTTGGGAGAAGAGACCAACACCCACCTCACTACAACCTCCTTTCAGGTAGTTGTAGAGAGCGATAAGGTCTCCCCTCAGCCTCCTCTTCTCCAGGCTAAACAACCCCAGTTCCCTCAGCCGCTCCTCATAAGACTTGTTCTCCAGACCCTTCATCAGCTTCGTTGCCCGCCTCTGAACACGCTCCAGCACCTCAATGTCTTTCTTGTAGTGAGGGGCCCAAAACTGGACACAGTATTCCAGGTGCGGCCTCACCAACGCCGAGTACAGGGGGACAATCACCTCCCTGCTCCTGCTGGCCACAGCATTCCTGATACAAGCCAGGATGCTGTTGGCCTTCTTGGCCACCTGGGCACACTGCTGGCTCATGTTCAGCCGGCTATCTACTAACACCCCCAGGTCCTTTTCCGCCAGGCAGCTTTCCAGCCACTCCTCCCCAAGCCTGTAGCGTTGCATGGGGTTGTTGTGACCCAAGTGCAGGACCCGGCACTTGGCCTTGTTGAACCTCATACAGTTGGCCACGGCCCATCGATCCAGTCTGTCCAGGTCCCTCTGCAGGGCCATCCTACCCTCGAGCAGATCGACACTCCCACCCAATTTGGTGTCGTCTGCAAACTTACTGAGGGTGCACTCGATCCCCTCATCCAGATCATTGATAAAGATATTGAACAAGACTGGCCCTAAAACAGAGCCCTGGGGAACACCGCTCGTGACCGGCCGCCAGCTGGACTTAACACCATTTATCACTACTCTCTGGGCTCGGCCACCCAACCAGTTCTTTACCCAGCGAAGAGTATGCCTGTCTAAGCCGTGAGCTGCCAGCTTCCCGAGGAGGATATTATGCGAGACGGTGTCAAAAGCTTTGCTAAAGTCGAGGTAGATGACATCCACAGCCTTTCCATCATCTACCAGGCGGGTCACCAGGTCATAGAAGGAGATCAGGTTGGTCAAGCAGGACCTGCCTTTTGTGAACCCATGCTGGCTGGGCCTGATCCCCTGGTTGACCTGTACTTGCCTGTGGAGTTCGCTCAAGATGAACCTCTCCATAATCTTCCCCGGCACCGAGGTCAGGCTGACAGGCCTGTAGTTCCCCGGGTCCTCCTTCCGGCCCTTCTTGTAGATGGGCGTCACATTGGCAAGCCTCCAGTCATCAGGGACCTCCCCTGTTAACCAGGACTGTTGATAGATGATGGAAAGTGGCTTGGCAAGCTCCTCTGCCAGCTCCCTCAGTACTCTTGGGTGGATCCCATCTGGCCCCATAGACTTGTGAGCATCCAGGTGGCATAGCACATTGTTGCCTCCAAGAGCTCTTGACTCAAGCAGATCACCATACGTGAACGTGTCTCTTGTTCTTTCCTGCCCCTATATTTCCTAGGAAAAACCCCAAGTAATAAATCTGGTTCATTTTGCAACAGAACATCCCTCTGCTGAAATCCTGCTGTGCCTTATACATCTCTGCCAGCCTCTGCATTCATACTGATTTCTCAGTTATGTGCATAGGAGCAGAAGGATATCAGAGTATATCATCCCTGCATGCCAGCTTCTACAAATATAACAAGAAAGGTTTTTCTGTCAGTTCAGACCTGGTGAGCATTCAGCAAATGCCGCAGGTGAGAATGCATCCCCTTGTCCCTTCCTCTGTTTGGACACTTTTGAGAGAGCAAGGCTTGCTCTTTGCTGCTCACCTGGGCAGAGCACAAAGGACTACATCCCGCATCCCTATCACAATATCATTTGTTCACTGCATCCCATGCCTAGAGCAGTTCTACCAGTTGGAAGCACTTCTGATTCAAACAGTTCAGCATCTCCGATCGGAGTAGCACAGAGCTGTGCTCCACTGCGTACCTGCAAATTAACAGTGCCCAGTCCTTCCTACAGGCTGCTACCGCATCTCCTGTGAAAAATCACTCACTCCTTGAAAAATGAGAGCAGCCTCTTGGGTGTTAGCACAGATCTGGCTGACTTGGCCCCCAGCGGTCTCTGAATACCTTCAGGCCTTGGAAATGTTTTTCTTTCTTTAGAGCATCTTTTCATGTCCTCCAGTTCAGCCTATTAGGTTCTTCATGGGTTTTATTTTTGGATGGTTACAGTCCATTTCCCTAAACGTTATGTGGTCAAAACATTTGCTTTAAAATAATTTTTTACCAGTGCATTAAATTTTGCACCAGAGAACTCAGGCTCTTGGAATTGATTTAGCTTCTGTTATTCCTTCTGAAGACACTAAAAGACACAACAGCCAGGATAAATTCAAGAGATAATGAAAAGCATTCAGAGATTTATACATTTCAAACGTTTTTAGAGAATGCACAAAAAAAAGCTGGTGCCAGAGGGTCCTCTGCTGCTATCCTGTGAGAGAAAACATGAATGTATGTTTGTATGATGGAGAGAGTGGGGAAAATAGGAAAAAGATATTTCTGGGAGCCACAGTTCCAGCTCAGGAGCAAGAAAGGTCCCCTCAAAAACAGATTTTCATTTCAAAATTTTCCAAATTCAGGCATAATGAACATTTGCTCAAAAAAATGAGGATTTGTTTATTTAGTGCCCTGAATGTGACACCAATTCTAAGAAAAAAACAGTATGCATCCAGGTAAGACATTTGTACATTTTTTAATTACCAGGTGTAACTGAAGATTCCTAACTTTGCAAGGACTGACCTTGAAACTTTTAACAACATTCTTCCAGTATAACCACTTTGATGCATAACGTAATAGGTGAGTTTTGTGGTATGTCCTTAATAGGCTTCTGGAACAGAATTTTAAGCTTATATTTTTATTTGTTATTATTTATTTACAATATACTTGCTTTTACTAAAGACTACACCCAGAGGTCTCAAGTGAATTGATTGCATGAGACTATTTTAACACAAACCACCATCTCAATCTTCTTCCCATATTATTGTTGCATTTCTCACTTACATTCCTCCTCTTCAGGCAAGAGTTAGGTATAGTATTATATAGACCAAAGAATTATTATAGCAGCAAAATATGCAATGAAAAACTTTAGAAGAGGTCTTTCACAGAGAAATCCTTTTATGCTTAAATACAATGTCCATATTAGAAAAATTGTCCATATTAGAAAAATAATAATTGAATGAAATTTATATTCAAGAATAGTTCACCAGCTTTTGAAACTGGAGAGCTCTCCACAGTAATAAGAGAATAATATAATAGAATATTATAGACAAAATAATCTAGAATAAAGTCAGCCTTGTATCTAGACACAAAGAAGTTGCATCTTGTTTTATCTGCTTTAATTTTAGTGTCTTCATGCTATTTTTCTTTACCTTAACAGCATTACTTAAAATGTGTTATTTTGAATTCTTTTCTGTGGCTTTAAACTTGAATAGATGGAGTTTGTTTCTTCCACTGACAGATCATGAAACAGAAACTTTTTTGCTGTTGGCTCATAATCAGCTCATTTTGCTAACATATCCATGACGAAACCATTACATCTTGATCCCATAAAGACAGGAACATAGGCAGTTTCTGACTTTGGCTCCCAAGCATGGAAGTTTTACATCAGAAAAAGTCTGAAGCATTAAGCATTACTTATCTGTTGTGGGGTTCTCCCCCTCCTCCCTTTTTTTTACTGTAATGTTCATCTGTGATAATTTCATTCAGGCTAACTAAAGCAAAGCTTTTACCTGCGGTACTTTCTTAAGCTGAATTTTCATAATGCATTCTAGGCTCTGGATAAGTAAGGATTTTATTTTAATCTTATATAAGGTGGCTCCCTAGGGGGGGGGGGGGGAAATTTTAAAAGAACACAAGGGATTCTCAAAGTTTGCAGAAATGCTTGGGTTTCAAGTGTTCAGTGATGCAATCTAAGCACCTTTCTGACATCCTAAGCAAATGATTTATGGAAGGTGGGGGAAGAAACTCTTATGGCAAAACACAGAACACCCAGGATTGTTTGTGTCTACAGAATTTCTGCTTGTTTCTTGCTGCATTTTTTCATCAAAATAATTTATATTAGAGCAATTTTAAATCCTTATATCACAATTTTTTATTTTCAGTTTAAGTCCTTTCCACTATTTAAAGAATACAGCACTTCATAGCTTTTGCAAATATTTACAATCAAGAAAATTACAATTTCTCAAATCCAAATGTATGTAAGTATCTGATGCTGGAAATAATGACAACAGAACAGATGCTTATGATGTGCAGTAGGACAGTTAAAGTTAAGTTTTTCTTATATCACGGCAAATGGAAAATTTTTGACAACATTCAGTAGAGCCAGCTGAGGTGAAAGAAATCTTTTCTCATGCATCTCTGAGAAATAATAGTTTATAATCAAATGCTTCTTACGAAATAAACTCTGTCCTAGGACAGAAGGAAGAGAAGGCTTGGACAGAAGATGAAGAATTTCAAAAAGCTAAAACAATCAAAGAGGCCTCAATTCTTGAAGATGCCCAGTTTCACTAACTTACTTTTCAAATTGTGAGTAGATGGAAATCAATAGAGCTAACGGAGACCTGGCTGCAGTCTTAGCTGTGAAGACCTGGCTAATTTCCTAGCTAATTGGAGGCACCAGTACAAGAGCCGATCCACTGTACTAATGATTCCATTATTTTGGTTTCAGAGTATACTTGAAGGTGTGAGTCCTGCAGAAAAAATAAGAGCTCAAACACTGTCATATCAAATCAGGATGTTAGTTTTTATCAGCCTTAATATGAAGAGAATTAATAAAGAGAGAAACTCAGCTAGCTTTGTGTTGCAAGTTATTGTCAAAGTAGAAGCTGGAGCTCTCTAATCTAAAGCTGTTGTTTCCCCAGTACTTGTTACCCCAATCATCCTAGTCTCATTACAAGACAAAGATCTGATCTAAAACTTACTAAAGTTACCATGCATGTCCCCACTAATTTCAACTGGCTACAATAAATTTAACTTTAGAAGTATTTGGATAAATTTGTAATTTAAAAGGGATAGAACATTAATCCTGGGATCTCTGGGTCACATATGATGGCTAGGGCTCAGATTTTGTTCCTAAAGGTCTTAGGTGGAAATTGTAGTCTACTGCTTGCTTTTGGTAAATTGTCTTTACAAAGACCGTTTTTTTCTTGATTTGTTCATTGTTAATTTCTTTCATCAAAAGTGATATAGAATTTGCTTAGTCTCATTATTGAAGTTGGTGCTGTCTTAATAACCTTTCTCACAGTTCTTTCTCAGTCTTTTCCTTACAGTACAGGAAACAAATTTGCAAAGACAATGCCCCATTAATCACATTGATTCAAAGTTATTAATGACTGTTAATTACAAAGCAGGAATAAAAAAATGTACTGTCATGGATGGAGTGAGAGATAAGCAAAAATATATTTTATTGATATAAAAGAGTCAATTAATGAAGTTCAATGATAAATGTGACAGTGGTTTAACAAGGTTCGATGGCAAGGTACATGATTGTTTACTGCACAGAGGACAGCGTCAGATAAAACTCTCAGCGAGACCCTCCCGTTGAGTCACGTGGTTCAGAAATGACCCCCTTGCTTTCTAAACTCCTTCTCAGAGAGGAGTCTAGGTGTGGCTGGATCCAATCCTAGACTTGGTCAACGGTTTATGTCTAAAGGATTATATATGCAAAATCAATCCTTTATATCACTTAGCTAAGATTTCAAAGTTTAGCATACTGTTAGTCACTTACCGAGGATCTATTGTGGCAAGGAATCTCTCAACCTTGAGGAGTAGCCTTGAGAGGCATCCCTACTCAAGGGGAGATCCTGGCATGCAGCCTGCTGCCGTGCAGGAAAGCTCAAAAGACCTCTTGGGCTGCTCACTGTCTATTGGGGTAAGATGATTGACTTACAGTAATATTTGCCTACTGACTGCAGATGTTTCTTCCAAATTTGGCTTGAGTTGGACATTGACCAGCACTATGGTTAGGTGGATGTATTGCCATAAATTAGCCTTTTGCTGTTGTGTTGTTATCTGTCTCCCCCGAATGACCAGGTACATCCATTACAACCATCGGTGGTGATTATCGCCTGAGCAGGGTTACGGGAGATAAAGGTCAGGTGAGGGGGTGGCGGGAGCACACTGCCACATGCATCCCCTCAACCATTTTGTTTCCTTCCACAGACCTCTTCACAGCCTTTTGAAAGTTTGATCATTTCTAATGTTAAATATGTTCCGTGTCATCAGGAATATAATATAATATAATATAATATAATATAATATAATATAATATAATATAATATAATATAATATAATATATGATATGATATGATATGATATGATATGATATGATATAATTCCATATCAAAGTTTCTATAAAATTATAACATGATTTTACTAAGATAAATAGCTTGTGTTTCTGCTATATTGGTATTCCATTTCTTTTCTTTTTATTTTAATATGGTGCAACCTAGATGACTGTTCACTGAAATGCAAATTGTTATTCCAGTCAGACAGTACACTTGCCCTATACATCAAGACATTCAAACTTTTTAATTACTTGATGGAAACAGGCAGCTTCCTTTCCTCAGAACCTCCTGAATGAAATTACATAAAATCTTTACTTCATAGCAATGTTTCATATCACATTATTAGAAATATGTCAAAGAAATAAGGACATGTAATTTTGATAATGGTAAAACTGGCAAGTGAGAACATCACCAAATTCAAATATTATTGCTAAAGAAGAGGAAAAACAATAACTTCCACACAAATATCTTAGATATCTGTCTATCTATTAGAGTCCCCATGGTAGTGAAAACTCAAGAAGACTCACTGTCAAAATACTTGCTAAATTCAGTGTGTCAGGATGGGCTCAGAGAAAACTGATTCCTCAATCCTTCTTTTAAGAAATGGATAACACAATTTGCATTAGTAGGCTCTTTACACACCTTCATTCACCTGTCCACAGTCCAACTTCAAGTCAAAGATTAGAACTTTCTTATCAGTGAATGAGCGGGAACGGTCCCCAATCCTTATCAGAGATTTTTAATAGCACACTTTCCAATCTTCCCTCACTGAGGAATAAGCAGGAAAAAGTAGAGAACTTCTGACTGCAGGTTACTGCTGTGAATGGAAAAGATATTACTTAATTTTTTTTTTTTTTTTCATATGATGGATGGAAAAGAAGTGGATGTTCAATGAGAGAGAACTAGTTTCTGGAAAAGTAAAATAAAAATGCTGTAGGCTCTTGCATCAACAAATACAAACAATCATGCATGGATTTAAAAAAAAATCTGCCTTTTTAATTCAAAATCATAGAAAAGAAAGTTGACAGGACATATGATGTGGGAAGAAAAGAGTTATTAACTATGAGATGCAGATCACAGAGGGAGAGAGATGAAAGAAAAATTAAATGGAGAATTTTCCCTGACAGATTGGGTAGTTGTCTACATTTTATATATGCATAAATAAATTGTGTGAAAAGAAGTGGTAGTCTGAATTGCACAACCCTGTTAGAGCATTATGTTATCTTTGGTTTTAAAATATGGCTTACTCTTAAGAATATAGTTCAAAGATTATTCAATCAAAGTTTAGTTAATGCATGATGGCAACTGTAAATAGAGAAAAATAGGAACAGAGAATTATAATTAAAGTCTTTTGAAAAAATGCAAACTTCAAAATAAATAAATAAAGATAACCTTAAAGGAGATGGATGGGGAACAGAGTGTATGTGGTGTTTATTTAGCCAAGCACGTCTGTTGTAAGGACTGATGCGAGCACGGAACAGGAGGGAACTCCAATATCTGGCAGTGAGACAGAAAAGAAATTGTGGACAATGGGAATCAAATTTAATTGCAGTACAGGTAACTGAAATCACACTCAGCAGCAGTGTGTGACAGGAGAGTGGGGAGCAGCTCCACAATGGATGACACCTGCGTGTCTTTGCACTCTAAAGGGTGAGTCCTACATTATTTCACATGTTTGCATCCCAGTCTAAAATAAAAAGAGGAAAAAGTAGACCAGAAAGTAGAAGGGAAGTAGATGCCACAAGTGGCACCGACAAATATTTATAGAGACAATGATATATATTTGCGTTAAAACAATCCCCAAGATATATCTTTTCTGGGCAGTATGAAAGAAAACATCTGTTGCAGAGAGCGCGGAGGCTTTGCATTCAGAAGATGTTCAATCTTTTATGTGCAATTTGGTCTTTTATGCATATTATGAGACATTTATAGTGGTGCCTCACATAAACTGTGTCTCCCTTGTGGAATCTCTCATTGGGGTAGGTTATTGGAAGCCAGTAGCCATTACAATGGTAATTTGAGCTGGGACAGAGTAATGGCACCACATTATGAACCAATAATGGGATACTAATGTTTGTAGGACACTCTTGCAGTGCATAATAATGAAGGGGAAGTACAAGTTTAAAATCAATCCTTAATTAGGTGGATGACTTTCTGATTCTGAAACACTAAAACTTGCCCAGAACTTCCACGCTGACTCACAGCGTTTGCAGTGTTTCTGCCTTAGGATGCACAGGTCCCTACCAAGCCATATTTCAGGGCCTGTTTGCTTTAGTTTTTATTGAATAAAGCCACCTGAGCCTCTTAGTAGCTTTTCAAATCCCTTAGATTTGCATACAGTTTTATTCCTGTAGCGCAAGTGATCTTATGCCATTTGGCAGCACCCACTGCTGCAGTGAACGCGTCACGATTTCAGCAGAATAAGAAAGGCAACAAAAAAGGAAAATGCTGGCATTTTGGCAGCAGTCGGCTTACGTTCAATCAGTATGAGGAAACAGACACTTAGCGGATGGAAATTATTTCAGTAAATATCCTCTAATGTCTCTGGTGGCAAAGGTTGTGAACCTTCCCAGCATGGTTCATGGCTGGCTACAGGACACCTTGCATCAGGAGGGCAGAGATTAAATCAACCGGTTATGCTAGATCCAGTGGAAATGGTATCTACAGAGAATGCTGTGGATGCACCTCTTCTTCTCCTAGAAGGTCTGAATATCACGCGTTAGTCATATGTGGGGGAGGAACTGATAAAATAAACAAACATATGGCATGATTAAGTCTGCCATGGTACTTACACACTGGCCGAAATTCTCTTCTGATGCATGATGGCATCAGCCGGAGTTAAGAGTCATGTAAACGGAGAGTGAAGTTGGGCTCCTCAAAGCTGAACTGCAGAACCTCTTTTTTTATTTCTATATTTGTGGTTTAATAAACTTGTTTTTATTTAGGATTTTTTTTTTTTTTTTTTTAAGAACAATGTGTAAGACTTCGGCTTGTGCCCTCAGGTTCAGCTGTACCAGCTTCATAGTCCATTAAGCTAAACATCCCTGCCATTTTCATTAATTTTATAGATGTGGTATAAGGGCTAGGGAACTCTGCTAAATATCTAGGAGACACATTAAAATCTGAAGAGCAGAAATATATAGAGCACCTTCATCAGTCCATGTCTTCAAACACCTGCAAAAGCTGACAGACTGCTTGCCAGGCACTCACAGCACAAAGGAGACGGGAGTTAAGTGAGGTAGGAAAACAGAGTAGCAGAAAGAAAACTGCCCATTCGGCATCTCCTGCTTTAAATGTTTATATTGGGAACTCCTTCATTCAAAATATTATTTGAAGTCCCCCTCCTGAAGCCTTTCAGTCTTCCTAGAAATGAATGGAAACAGATTTAAAATGGTAATCTTAATGGGCCAGGAATTTATACAAATTATTCCTATTTTCCTATATAGATGCATTCTTTTCCTCTCAGAATACACATGTATTATCTGTCCCTCCTCAGTTGGTTAGTTACTGGCTCCTCACAGGTCAGGTCAACCAATTCAATCTTTTAATGTCTGATCATGATTTTAGGTCATTTAATTTAGGGCAATTAAGTCAGTTGCTAGAAATTTCAGCCCATTCCAGGTCAATTCATTAAGTTTTATAATTCTTCTGAAGTTTAAATTTAACACTTTTCTGCTGAATTACAACTCTAATTAATTATCTTCTATGCTATGCATCAAAAGGATTCTTCTTCTCCTATCTTAACCTGCTAATAAATGGCAGTGTTTATGAAGAGGAATGTGCCAGATTCTCATTTGCACTAAGGCTCTTCACAAGAAATGACAGTAAAAGAGGTCTAATAGGGGTGTGAGATGCTTTGTCTCCGGTTTTAAAAACCCCTCTCTACCGATTTAATGGACAGTTATTTTGACAGTGTCTAAATAAGCAAAGATCTAAGATTCTGTGAGTGGAGAGGCGGATAGGCAATGAATGACAAATGCTAGTTCTAGGATTTAGAACCCATTATATCTATATACACTATTTTTTGTTTGATACACTGTTCATATATTACAATAGGAAGAGGTCTTTTCTCAGTATCACTAGGGACATTCCTTAACTCCCCGTTGATAAGACTTTTTAAGGCTCGCATTTTCTCTTCTACCAGCTCCATTGTTTTTAAAAGCCAGTCTTAGCAGTGACATAAATTGAAGGGGGAGGGGGGGCACAGAAAATGGGGTTATTTTTTTTTGTTTCTCTGACAAACAGGTATTTCCAGAAGCATGCTGACATTTCATCATCCTCTGGCCTCTTTCCATCTATATTTTGTGGGTGATTGCTTCCAATCCACAGTTACAGCTTCATTCCTGTCCTGTATTAGTTTAAGCATGTAACCTTTTTGTCCTGAATGAAATTATTACGAGCTGTTTAGAATGCAAGGAAGGAGAGATGAGCAGTGAGCAGAACTGTCCAAGGCAGATATTTGCACAGCTTCTATTCCTTGACCTGAAAAATATGGAAAAATTACTGGAAAGTGATTACTTTTAATCAGCCACAATTGTAATATGACAGAGGCACTGTTGCTGTTACTGCATGTTTGTAACTATTCTGCTTTTTTTTTTAATATTCCTACTTTAGTATTCCAGTCTTTTTTCTTCTTAAGAGTATATCTTTCTAGTTGAACAGCTCCTGTATGCATACACATTGTCAGGGCCAGTGGGGGCTCCCTGGGGAGCAGCAGGGCAGGGCATGGCAGCCAGAGCCTGTCCCACCGCCCCAGCCAGGCAGCAGGGCGGTGGGGGCACCAGGGGCAGCCCCAGCATCCCTGGGGATGCGGATGGACAGAGGCCAGCACGTCAGCCCGTGGGTGGGCGTTCCTAAAGAGGCAGACTGGCAGCTTTGCTTACAATACAGGCATCCCAGGCATTTTTTAAACTGTAACTCATCTGCTGCCTAAACCTCCAGGTATCTGCCCATCCATCATCAACTAAGTACCCAAATGCTGGCAACCTGAGTACACACCAAATGGTTACACCCTAGGGCTTGTACCCAGGAACAGTCTCCAGTTCAGCCAGCAGAACATCTGCACAGCCACATCTGCCATCTCCTGGAACCCCTTTGCCGCCTGACTTTTTTTTTTTAATGAAGTGAGTGACACACTGTCGTGCTGTCGGGGATGGCTCAGTTAGTGATGCTGGAGCTGAGCAGTCATTCCCCATCAGAGATCTGTGTCCGATATGCAGCACTGCTGTAATGCAATTGGTCAAATGGCAGCTGGTGAAGAAAGTACCGTGAGCAGATGGGTAAGGAAGGGGAAGGGAAGGTCTGTGCTGGGAGGCAATTATCAGTTCAGTGAAAGGGTGGATTAATCAGACAGAAAGTTTTCTGGGCCAGACAAGGTTGGCAGAACTCAGAAATGTCTCTTCATTTCCCTACTATTCAAATTAATTTCCTTCTGGAGGTATGTTTCTACCCTCTGTAGCTTGCAAGGGAAGAAATTGCAGTTTGTTTCCCATTCCACCCTCGTCATGCACCTACTGAGCAGCCGCTGCTTATTTTCATGCCCTTGACTCCAGCCTCAAGCCCGCTCTCATGACCTCTCCCAAATGGCACAGAGGTGCTGCTGACTTCCCCCCCCCAGCAAACCTGCTGATGATTCCAACCTCAGTCTAGGAAATCATGCTCACTGAGCATACTGCACATGCTTCTGCTCCCCCCAGGACCCTCCAGGGCCACTTTCCCACCCAGGTGTCATGGTGGCACAGGAAGAACCCAGGCGCAGCTGGTGCGGTGGGGCTGTAAGCCTTCTCCTCCTGCAGCTCTGTGCCCTGCAAGTTCAGGAGAAGTTGAGGTCAGCTTCTCAGTGTCACCATCTGGGCTCTGCTCAGCAAGGGGCCATGCATCTGCAGGTGCCTATCTGTCTATACAGGCACTATTTACGACTCCTTCTCTGGGGCAGCACCTCAGCAGCTTGCTGCAGCTTGGGCAAGTGTCATGTGGTTGATACAAGTGGCTGTGTGATCTTCCACTGCCCTCTCTGCACTTCCCACTAGCTCCGTCTTATTTTTATTCAAGGAGAGACAAAGTTGGCTGCCAGCCCAGATTTGCAGCTGGTGTCTTTAGAAGAAAGCTTACAGAGGGGAAAAAAACACAAACCAATAAACAAAATAACCCAGATTCCATGCTGAATCCACAAACTATGCAGTTGGCATCATTCAGCCATGTAAGACATTGGAGACAGAGAAGGAGGTTAAGGCTTTAACTACTTTCTCCTGTGGCGGGGAGAGTAGCAGTAGTCACTCTCTCCTCTAGTGGTGTCCAATAAACTGAGAATCCCAGGTGGGAGCAATGCTTTTAGTTACATAGCTCTGCTGTGCAGTCCAGGAGTTACAACTTGAAAAAAGAGGAGGAAGAAAATAGGAATTTGCTGATGATGGCTTACAGAGAATACATGATGCCACTGCCAAGAATATCCCCACTGCCAGAAAGAAATAGCATGCTCTTTAAAAAAAAAAAAGTCAAAAAAAGATAGCTTGTTTTCCCACCTGGATTGTATACAGAACAGCAGAGCACAGAAGGTACAGAAAGGGTGATTCTTCAAGGAGGGTGTCCTGGTTTCGGCTGGGATAGAGTTAATTTTCTTCCTAGTAGCAGGCATAGTGCTGTGTTTTGGATTTAGTAGGAGAAGAATGCTGATAACACACTGATGTTTTAGTTGTTGCTGAGTACTGCTTATGCTAGTCAAGGACTTTTCAGCTTCCCATGCTCTGCCAGGTGCACAAGAAGCTGGGAGGGGGCACAGCCAGAATAGTTGACCCAAACTGACCAAAGGGCTATTCCATACCATATGATGTCATGCTCAGTATAGAAACTGGGGGGGGGCTGGCTGGGGAGCAGAGATTGCTGCTCAGGAACTGGCTGGGCATCGGCCGGCAGGTGGTGAGCAATTGCATTGTGCATCACTTGCTTTGTATATCATTATTATTATTATCATTATTGTATTGTTATTATTATCATTACTATTTAACTTTATTTCAATTCTTAAACTGTTCTTATCTCAACCCAGGAGTGTTTCTCACTCTTACTCCTCCGATTCTCTCCCCCATCCCATGGGGGTAGGGGGAGTGAGCGAGCGGCTGCGTGGTGCTTAGTTGCTGGCTGGGCTAAACCACGACAGAGGACAGGACACCTTTTCTACCATTCAGCATTGCACTTGGGTAATATAAGCAGACTTGCAAGTGTTAAGCATTGCAACAGTTAAAGGCAGTGATGGGCCAGCAAATTGTTTCAGATAAGTGCCTTCCACCGAGGCTGAGCAGCCCCTTTCCAAGGCTTTCCTTGAGGAACTTTGGGTGGAATGTCCTATGCAGTCAGTGAGCAGCAATGTGCCTTCCAGCCACCTGCCCCAGTACTTCTGCCTGGTGGATGGACTTCCTTGGAGAATTGAGCTGTGTGGCATTAAGTTGGAGAGACCCCGCCTTGAGTCTCTGGAAAGGTCTGAGTCTCTACTCTTACAGGTAGCAGAACTTGCAAAACTGTTAAATGTTCATTTTTTAAATTGTTTAATCAGTCTTTCTGAGGAACATGATGCTCTTCCAGCTATCACTGCTATTTTAAGCTGCACCAGGGGAGGTTTAGGTTGGAAATTAGGAAAAATTTCTTTACAGAAAGGGTGGTCAAGAATTGGAACAGGCTGCCCAGAGAGGTGGTGGAGTCACCATCCCTGGAAGTGTTCAAAAAACAGGTAGACGTGGCACTCTGGGACATGATTTAGTCTAGTCTACCCTTGATTGGCTTAGAGTAGACTTGGTAGTGTAGGTTAATGGTTGGACTGGATGATCTTAAAGGTCTTTTCCAACCTAAACGATTCTATGAGTCTATGATCACTCTTCCATGAGGTAAGATCTCATGGCTACCAGCTGCATCAGAATATTGCTCTGCACTGCTAGGACTTGAACTGACTGGGAGGCTTAAGGACACAGTTTTAAGGCATTAATCCTGCAACTGGATATTCATGGGCAAGAACCCCATTAATTCACAGACCTTTGCCCAACCATAGCACCTTGCTTAAACATTAGGCTGCAGGACTGGGGCCTATGAAAAACCATCCTCATCCATTCAGGAGTTTTCCTGCTTAGTGACACATGACAAAATTTCTGAGCTATCACACACCAACCAGACTGTTCAGTAAGGGAATAGGTTGCATGTAAGTGCTTTTTCCTCTATTTTGCAGTTGCATGATATGATTTGTAAGTTAGCTCATCACACAGAAGATGAGCAAACAATAGAACAAAGTAATTTGATAACTTAAAAATAAAGTGTCAAAGAAGAAGATAGGTAATTAGGAAGATTTGGTGCAGAAAAGCATGGTCTAGACACGACTTGATTTAACTCACAAGGAGCTTCACTGATTTAAAAACAAAAGAGTATGAACAGATTATGGTCTTACCCCACACTATAATAAAGTTTAAACAGAACCATTCTAAGGAATACTAATAGAAATTACAGAGAACAACCAATCTCTTTGCATTTATGTTACATTCATTTCAATGTTCCCAGTTCCTGTTTTGTCATTTTCAATTGTCTTGGGGCAGAAGATAAGTCCTTATGCTTAACTGTAAAGCACTAACCATGCATCTCATGCAAAATAAATAAAAAATGAATCGTGATAGGTATTCTGGGATATTAAGTAAATTAGCACACCCCTACTGCATCAATATTCATTCTTACTGAATATCCTTTGGTGACTGAGGCACCAGCAGGGAAGAGGAAAAAGAAATAACACATCTTCAGAACTGGGAGGAAGCATCAACAGGATAACTGCATAAGCACGTGTACAGCTTAAAAATCTGGTATCTTAAGAGCTGAAAATAATCCTTTAATAGTTGCAGTAAAACCAAGATATGATAATTCTGGACACGGGCCCTGCATAATATTGCAGGTTTGCTGAGATCTTCTGAAGTCAAGATCACAATGGGATGTGGCACATATCCAAAACCATAATTCCTAGGAGTAGTATACGGCACTTGCACCATTGTTAAGACATGATCTATGAAATTACATCCATGTTTTCTAAGGTGGGGTACTGATGGTGTTCGGGAGATGAGGCCCATGATGGCTGCTGCAAAGCCAAGCAGGATCTTAACTCCTGAGCACCACCTAGGAACTATTCAATAAGCTGTGGGCCCCCATTCAATTTCAATGAATATTGAAATTACATTGATTGTCCATCAGCAGACAATCAAGGTAATCACGTGGGGATGATGAATTTAAAGCACCTGAAGATCCCACTGCTCCCCAGGTACTTGGACATGGGAGAAAATCACTCAAATCACTTTCAAAGCCATGGAGAAGCTTTTTGTCCTGTTCTTGACTTTTTTTCCCCTCTCTTCCCTTGCATGACAGCTTCACTGTGTGTAGACTTACAGAGGGACACAGAAGCTTTCTGTAGATTTTCAGAAACACTGATGTACAGCTAATTTATTGGAAGCCTGTATGCATAAGAGTTATTCTCACTTCTGTACCCCACAGAGCAGCACCATTTCTTGCCTCCTACTGAGATGCCTATCACAGGCTAGCTCAGGCAATTGCTGTTTACCACAGTGGGAGAATGAGACAGACTCACAAGGAGTATTAAAACAGCTCTTATCAGACAAACTTGATTATTCCTTTCAGTAAGCACTACAGAATTAGTGGGTGAAGGGAACGGGACAGTATAATAATTCCTGATTTCAATTTCAAGAAACTTTACTTGTAAAATTAATTCAAATTGACTTGGAGTGGAAGTGGGAAGTGCAGTTAAAGATGATTGACAGGTCCTATTGAGATAAGGGGAAGGGCATAGGGATCACTGCAGAGAGAACATGAGTTTTCCAGAGACAGGAAAAAAAATAGTTATGTGCCCAAGTGTGGTGGGGTGACCCTGGCTGGATGTCAGGTGCCCACCCAAACCTCTCTGTCACTTCCCTCCCTCTGTCACTCCCCTCCTCAGCTTGACAAGGGAGTGAAAATATAACGAAAGGCTCGTGGGTTAAGATAAGGACAGGGAGAGATCACTCACCAATTACTGTCATGGGCAAAACAGACTCGACTTGGGGAAATTAGTTTAATTTATTACCAATCAAATCAGAGTAGGATAATGAGAAAACAAAAACTAAATCTTAAAACACCTTCCTCCACCCCTCCCTTTTTCCAGGGCTTAACTTTACTCCCGAGATCTCTACCTCCTCTCTCCCAGAGGCACAGGGGGACAGGGAATGGGGGTGGCGGTCAGTTCATCACATCGTCTCTGTCGCTCCTTCCTCCTCAGGGGGACGACTCCTCACTCTCTTCCCCTGCTCCAGCGTGGGGTCCCTCCCACAGGAGACAGTCCTCCATGAACTTCTCCAACATGGGTCCTTCCCATGGGCTGCAGTTCATCACAAACTGCTCCAGCGTGGGTCCCCCACAGGGTCACAAGTCCTGCCAGCAAACCTGCTCCAGCATGGGCTCCTCTCTCCATGGGTCTACAGGTCCTGCCGGGAGCCTGCTCCAGCGTGGGCTTCCCACAGGGTCACAGCCTCCTTTGGGCACATCCACCTGCTCTGGTGTGGGGTCCTCCATGGGCTGCAGGTAGATATCTGCTCCACTGTGGACCTCCATGGGCTGCAGGGGGACAGCCTGCCTCACCATGGTCTTCACATGGGCTGCAGGGGAATCTCTGCTCCAGTGTCTGGAGCACCTCCTCCCTCTCCTTCTTCACTGACCTTGGTGTCTGCAGAGTCGTTCCTCTCACGTATTCCCACGCCCCTCACCGGATGCAGTTGCGCAGTTTGGGGTTTTTTTTCCACCTTCTTAAATATGTTACCACAGTGGTGCTACCACTGTTGCTGATGGTCTTGGCCTCGGCCAGTGGCAGGTCCATCTTGGACCCGGCTGGCATTGGCTCTATCGGACATGGGGGAAGCTTCTAGCAGCTTCTGACAGAAGCCCCCCCCCAGTAGCCCCCCCCGCTACCAAAACCATGCCACACAAACCCAACAGAGCAAGTTTCAGTAAATGCCACAGGGAATTGGGGATCTCTCACCTGTGTGCCTTTGAAAATCTGTCTCATAGGATTTATTTGCCATTTTCTCTATCTAAGAGAAGGTAAGTGGGATGTTCATGAAATTTGGTTTAAAAAAACAAAAAGAAAGACTCATGAGTATTTAGAAACGTCAAGGAAGGTAAAATGTGACCAAACTTTTGAAGAAAGTGGTCTGATTAGAAATAATTGAAAATCTGTGCTGTGTATTTCTGGAGGTCTGAAGTAACCAGGAGAAAGAGATGTTAAAAAAAAAAAAAAAAAAAAAGGCAAGAAAAGTGATTCAGACCAGACATAAGTTTGCAGTATAAGGAGGCAGTAAAAAAAGACCATACAATAATGAATTCTATATATGGAAACATGCCATCACAGTGCAAGAAGGGAATAACTTTTTGTTCTACCTCTGTCCTTCCATTACTGAGCAAAACTAGAATATGTGCATTTGTGGGTATCTTCTTCCCAAAAGAGGACTGAACAGCTGGAAGAAGTTCAAGGACAGTAACAAGACATGTTTGAAAAGACATACCTGCACCCCATGTCAGTGGAGATACTTGTCAGGGAAATTCCAGGTAATTATTCACATATATTTAGCGACTGTAGTCACAAAAATAGAAGCCAACCCTACTTTCTCTTCAGGGACCAAGAGGATGCTGCTTAATTTTTCCATGAGGATATTCTGAACTAGTATCATAAAAGCTGTGAAGGAGCAACTGTTTTTTTCCCAAAGACTAGCCTTAGTGAAACCAAGCTTTCCCTTGGGGAAGGGTATGCAAGGGCTTCCAGTCCCTCCTTGTGCGGCGATGCAAGAACCACATGCTGTGTCCTGGAGGGGCTGAGGCTTCTAACCCTTTGGGATGCCTCCAAATCCACAGTGGCATGGAGGACTATTTTTAACCCTATCTTCTCATTTCTCAACTGTATGGCAGGTGTTCAATCACTCAGCAGTCATCTCAACAGCTGATGTCAGAAGCTTACTAATGTCATTTAAATCAAGGGTAGGTACAAATCAGAACAATTCCCAGCCAAAGTGTCAGTGACTGTTTCGTGATGCATTGAATCTAATGCTACCTTTGACAGAAAAATGACACCACATGAAACACACAATTCACCTAAATAGGAAGAGAAGCAGAAAAAAAGCTTTTTAGGGTCATTGATTGATGGTTTCCACATTTAATACTAGGCCAAACTAGCAATCTAGTAGGGATGAGAAATATTCCATCAGGTGTTGCCTGCTGTCAAAATTCACATTTACTGCGTACAGTATACATTTATGAAGAAAACAATCTTTCAGAAATTTATCATGAGGAATCTGAGCTTTGAGCACATTATGACTTGATCAATATTGATTAATTAATTGCAAGCATGTTAAGCAGATAGTAGATAAAGTGATAGCATTTCAGCATTAAATGTTGCTTTGGAATCTGGAAAGATTATTTATTGCCTATTTGTGATCTTCCTTCCTTTTATGTTAATTTAATTTACTTCTTGTTACTGGTGCTCATCTGTTTTGGGGTGACTTCTTGCTACAAATTACACTGTATTGTAATTGAAACACTTAACATGCTCAGTAGTAGAACTTCATCTAATATGTGTATGAAAGATTATACGATCTAGGATCTCAAAAGTAATCCCATCAAGCCATTTCTACATTTCTTTTTTCTGTATATAAAAGAACATGAAGTAACATTGTGAAGAAATATAGGAATTTTAAAAGGCAATGCAACAGAGACACAGATATTCCCACTACCTCCATCTGGTCTATTATTGTTTTTCACAATCCCTCTTCCTTTCTTATTATCTGAGGAGAAGAGATGGCCCAGCAAGAGGAGGAGTCCTTAGGGGAGGAGAAAATTCCCAAATATTTATTCTCTTTTATTCACCACTAACTTCACTGACCCCATTTGTGCTTTCTCCCAGTGTGCCTTACACAATCCAATGTCTGCAGCTGAGGAGTGCCAGGGTGCCAGGCTCCAAACAGATGGGAGCACAGTCAGCGCTGAGTTTCTCTTCTGGGCACCGCTTGTACTCTGTTTTCTCAGCACCCTATTTCACACTGTCACGAGCCCAGTTTCAAAGAAGGAGCAATGTGCTAAAGCAGCAGAGATCACCATCTTCTGCTGTGGATCTACGTGTAGGGATTTGGTCCCATGGGATAGCTGTTTTCCTGGCAAACAGTGATGATCCAGCAGAATAAAACAAAAGGTCCCAGTTCAGACACAGTGATGCAGGGTGTACATCTGTGAAGGCAGGTATCCACTACAGCAGCCTGTAGTAAGTAGTGTATCTCTGTGTGAATAGTAGCTCTCACAGTTCTTACCTGCACCAGCCTCGTGCAGCCCAGCATCACCACATCTCAACTGGGGTGACTGATTTAGCTGCACCACCAACACACAGCAGGTGTGGATGGCAAAATGGATGCTGACAGCATCAGCAGCTCATTTATCGGTGAATAACATCTTTGTGGCTCACTTCATTGGATGGTTGGACAGCACTAAAGGTATTGGATGCCTGACAGTCTGAAAGAGAGCACGAGCTGTAGGGTGACGTGAGTTTGCCTTCCAGCTTGTGCTTTACGGCGTCTTCTTGCTGAAGGTTATGCAAACCAGCAACATTCCCACTGTGCCCAGCTTCCCCCATCATTTTCCAGTGTGAAGACTACGGTATTCCCTTCTGAATTTGGATATGTGTGTTCAAGCAAGGAACAGATAAGCTCTTAAATAAAAGTGATCGTATGAATGAAGAAGAGAGGGGTAGAGCAGAAAATATGAAAACAGATTGAAAATTACTTCTAGATAACAGATCCTGGAAAAGAAGAAACTACTTGACGGCCTGCAATATATAAGCTGAAGTAATGTGTGAATGCTATTTTTATGGTGAGCCATACCAGTGGTGTGATCCTGCAAAAAGCTAAAGGTTTCTTGAGAATTTCTGAGCGTCCCAATGAGCTTCGTTCAGGACATGAGTCACTTGTAGAGGGAACCCAACATTGCCCTCTTGTTACCAACTATACTAAATTGGGTTTTCCACCTCCAGTAGGAAGTATATTTTTAATGTCATTACTTGAACAAAGACAGCATTAGCAAGTCAAATGACTTTGCATAAGCACTTTTAAAGGCGGCCACAAAATTATGCTTTTTTTACAATTTAGCATTTTTTTAATTCGTTCAAAGTGAATCAAAGTGAATCAAAGTGAATCACAGTGAATTCTAAAATTCTATTTCAGAATTAATTTAAATTATTCTAAGACTTGTAAATTTTTATTAGTGGAAGAAAGGCTCAGAAATATTCCTTCAGCAATAGGCTAATTAGTCCACCATGTAATTCTGATCTTTGTTCACACATTTTAAAGGTGTAAACATCATTGTATGGCAAAACTGTATCTCTATTCCCCATCTGTTCAGTTAGAACAATCAAGTACATAAAAATTGGCACACATAACATCCATTATGAGGTCTTAAAATTAACTTTTATAGTGAATAAACATGGGCAATGATAACAGTATTTTTGCAGCAGATTCTGATATGTTACTCTTGTGAAATATTAGCTTAACTGGGAGATGACTTGTGAAGGAAGATTTGCTTTTTTATCAGCTCCAAATCTTTAAACATAATCTAGACTATAGCATTCTATATTGCTGAACATGTTAAAAATTAAGAATTAAACTCAGCTGAAGAACACAATGGGATATGTATTCCATGTTGAATTCCCAATATGACTATGATTTAAGGGATTGTGTTGATTTAGAAAAAAATTCTGAAAAAGAAATAAGTCAGTTTTACATAACTACTTTCCTTCCAGAAATACGTTTCATTTACATGTTATATTACTTCTTTATGTTTTATCTTTTCTTAAAAAAAAATTTTATATATTTTATCAAAGCAATTATCAATTACAATTTATAATAGCTACTGCTGACTAAAACTACTTAGTCTATAATAACACCAAACTAAATATGTCATAATTATAACTGTAAAGCATAACCTGCTAAAATTTGAAATTAATATAAAAATCATAACTGAAATATTGAAAGAAAAATACAAACTTTATTTATTATTTACATTCTTTTTTTAATTTAAGATTGACAAATGTCGGTATTTTGATCTTTCTTTCCTTTCCAGAAAAACATTATGTTTTAAAATCATAAACTTCATATGGAGTGGAATTTTAATGTACTGACCGCCTCCACTGAAGTCCAATAAAAGTCACAGATTCCCATGGTAGACTGTTCCTGTGTGTAACAAAGTGAATAGCTGGAAAGAAGAGAAAAAGAAGACTGAAATGGAAAAAGAAAAAGCAGCTATCATAGGAAAGTAAGAAAAATGGAAGACAAAGGAAAGCAAATCAACTCCCCCTTCATGTGCTTCTAATACACAATTCTCTTGTAACACCTGGGAATTTCCTAGCCATCTAACCGCCCACAAGCTCCTCTGTTCCACCAGATATCTCAGCTTGCTTTCTCCCTAATTACAGGCTGGAATCTGAAAACTGTAGATTAATAACCATATAGAAAGGGTTGGAGCTGTAACTGGGTGAACTGGATGAAAAGTGTGATGGGAATTAGAGAATATGACCAAAGGATTTACAGGAGCCGCTGTTTTCTCCCACTTTCTCTCTGACTATAACACATCCCAATTTTTCACTCTGAAAGAAGGAGGACAGTGTACACTGTGCAATTCCAAAACCAAAACACTTCATCTTAAGGTGCCAGTGTGGTTGCTAAGTAACAGCAATGTAGTTTATCTGCCACATCACTCACACGCCTCGTGAACACATGGAAAGTGGTTAAGGTTATCACAAATCTTATGCTGCCCATGTATTAAGATAGGTATTAAGATAATATTCTGTTCTCTTCAAGAACGAATGAAAAATACTCTGAGAAATTTTAGGTAGTATGTTAAAAGAAAAAAAAATAAAAAGCTTATAAAAACATCTATACACAGGCAAATTAAAATGGATGGACGGGTCGAACAAACACCTAAGCATACCACAAGCACGTACTGCCTGGAGTACTGAGAATAACTAAGGCGGCAAAACAAATCTCCAAACTCAATGGCAAAGTTTAATGGGAAGGTTCAAAATGCTCCCCGAACCTAAAAGGTATCATCCCAGATGGAAACTTAGTCTAAACAAAGATAACAGAAAACAGCATAAAGTGTTAGAAGTGCAATGAAGATAGATTCAAAAGGCCAGAAGACAACTCTGTGAGATTTTTAAAAGCTCTCAATAATAGTCTAACTTTAGACTAAACAAAACCAGAATTGTATCCACTGGAGATTAGTAAATCATGGTTAAACAGTTGGAAGTTTCATCAGGTAAAGACTAGGAAGCCAAAGATTAAAAAAGAGAGAGAAAGCAAATGCTAAACATGTCTAAGAAGCAAGAAACTTTCAGAAGAAGGAATGGGTCTTTTGGACCTCAGAGAAAGAAACAAGCAAGGAACATAAGGGCAGAGCTGAGAAGCCAAATGATTTCACACTGGACTGCATCAGTTCAGACTAGACTTATCCCAGATATACTCCTTCAAGTCATAAAAATGTCAAAAGATGAAATATTAGAGCCAACTGATTAACTGAGTGGGAGAGTAACTAGCTCTACATAGGATAAAAAAAAAATGAAGTCGCTGAGCTGCTATCAAAAGTATGTAGTCTTTTTTTAAAGTGTCCTGTTAGAAGACTGAAAAGTAATACAGGCATTAGGAATAATCCTGGCAATTACAACACAAGACGTCCTCTTTACTTTAGCTAAACAGTTAAAATTACCACCAGATGTAAAACACCTCTTCTGACACAATTGTACAGTTCCTGCTATGGAATACATATGGGAATGAACCCTTCTAAAGGTGTATGTGTATGTTTGTGTGTGTCTGCACAGTAATAATTTCAAGTCTGTAAGAACTCAGCAGCTCTGTTGCAAACTCCAGCAGTCCTTACCCATTCCAGCTACGGCTGTCTGAACCACAGTCGGTCTTCTTGGTGGTGTTGCAATGAGAAAAGTATTGATTTTCCTCTATTTGGGCTGAAAAAATAGGTTTGTCATATAGAGTTGACTATTCATAGAAAACTTTTCATTTGTAAATATAGTGCACTCTGCTGTGATATTTTAAATCTTCTAAGTTGATTTTTGTGAACTAGTCAAATTGGAACTGCTTTCAGCTCTGTTAGTAAAACCACTCAGTTTTTTAGTTCACTCCCTGCTGCTTCTTAGCGTAACTCTCTTCCTCTTGGAGAGTCTGTATGGTGGTTCCAATTAAATGGCACTACCCTAAATATTTTGCACCCACTCTTGAAACACGTTTTTTGTTTGTTTTTTTTTCAGCAGAGTAGTTATGAAAACATTAAACAAAAAGTAACAATTTGCTTCATTCTATTTTTAAAAAAGAGAGGAGATAACGATAGCCAAGAAAATCTACCAGATGGTTCTTTTAATAAATACATTAAAGTCTCTTTTATTTTTCTCCAATTTTAGTGACTAACATAACAGAAACTTTCAGACCATCAAATCAGTTTTCACAATCTGCCATAAATTTGCATTTCACAGAAATAATCCTGACAAGCACTAATAGATGGACGTTGTTGGTGCAATAATAAAACAGTATAAGGCATATTTACACCATCCTTACATACAGAACACTGTACACACAAAAAAATCACAGATCCAGAACAAAATAAATTCAATCCCTTAGACGTTTTACGTTTATAGGCTTGGTATCAAACAAATAATTCTCCAAGCAACAGACAACCTCTTGTTCTTGTGTGATTTATTTGTAACATTGTGCTCATGCAAAATAGGTATTTGCTTTATTGCATTAACATTGAAAGAACATTGGGAATTAGTTCTGAAACCAGTTCAATCGAATTTTAAACCCTGTTTCTCTTCATCCATAGCAAGTCTGAGTCATTTTTATTGGTGACATAAAACGAGGCGTTAACTGATGATTGAGATTTTTATTTGGCAAGTTCCAAAACGATAATGAAGCTCAACTGACTACAGTTCGAAAACCGTCTTTCTTGACCATGCATATTTTTCTTTGTTATTATGAGGTGGTTTAGATGAGACACCTGTTGTATTTTTTAAGTTTCTATCTTTTTATATATATTTTTAAAGAAACCATGTACTATCCAACATCCACTGTTCACAGAAAGAAATAAGCGGCAGGAACAGCTCTGGTGGCGGAGTTGGCCAGAAGGAGGACATCAGTAAGTTAGTGGCAACTTAATAAACATCAAATGCCCCAGAGATAGGTCGTGAAAGAGTTGATTACTATAACCCGTATTTCTGTAAGAGTTCAGACTGCCAGGGACGTTTGCGCTCTGGAAAGTAATCTGGAATGTGGATTTTTTTAAAATCTTGGATACATTTTCTCATTTCTTCCTCAACACTCAGCTTCTCACATACCTTCTTTTTGGAAAGATTTGTTTCTCTGGACTTGCTAATGAGAGTTTGAAAGAGTTCACTGTTCCTGCGTTTGTCTGGTGGTGGCATCCACTGCACCAGGGCCTTCTTAGATGGACGATCCAAAGTCAGAGTATTTGGCTGGTGGGCTGTGGATGGCTGAGTGCTGGTGGCATTTTCTTGAGGGGTGCTTGCTTCCGAGTGACTGTCACAGCTTGAGGTGGACAACTCGTTACAGGAAGTCCCACTTTCACTGCCCTTGTCCAAGACTTTGTCATGCTTCCTTTCTTCGTGGTCTTGTTTGGGGGAAATCGTTCGCTGGGGGGGTCCTAATACAAGGCAGGAAAGAAAAAGTATTAAGCAAGCACTGGTTTACACAGAAAACTGATCAGCTACCATTTAGAGAAACGTGACTCAGAGTCTCAACTGGGATAAATTGGTGGTGTTTCATAGAATCATAGAATCATAGAATCGTTTAGGTTGGAAAAGACCTTTAAGATCATCCAGTCCAACCATTAACCCACACTACCAAGTCCACACTAAACCAATCAAAGGTAGACTAGACCAAACCATGTCCCCAAGTGCCACATCTACCCGTTTTTTGAACACTTCCAGGGATGGTGACTCCACCACCTCTCTGGGCAGCCTGTTCCAATTCTTGACCACCCTTTCCATAAAGAAATTTTTCCTAATTTCCAACCTAAACCTCCCCTGGTGCAGCTTAAGCCCAGCTTTCCTTTCAGTCAAGAGAACTATACCAGACTGGTACACAGTTTGAAGGTCTGGTCCTACACGTGTGTTTAGTTGTCAAAATTCTCACTCCTGAAAATGTTTATGGCAAGAATAACTTCACTGCCTGCCTAAGAATCCAGGTAATGAAACATGCATAATGCTCACATATTATCTGCACCAGAAATCCCTGCAGGCAAGTTTAAATGAGTTAGTTTGCTATTACACCCCAAGAAGTTTATTATGAGAGATTAGATTTTGTAGTATTATGAAAATACTACCATACAATTTGCAAAGTCTTTGCTTAAATAAAAATATTCCAAGGGCTTAGATTTTCTTTTTTTTTTTGGAAGCTCTTAAGTCACCTTCCCAGAACAGTCTACTGATATTATGCTCTGCAGATGTCAACTCTGCAGAGGCCCTGGACAGAAAAAGGAGTATTAATCCTAGAATAAGAGAGATCGCTCACTACTGACAGAGTCTTTAGGCTTTTTTTTTTTTTTTTAATCCTATAGTGATTTCACTGCACTTCTTAGTGTCAGTTATTATCCCAGACTTGCCTCAGTGCAAGCTCAGAATTCAGTTGTACACCTCTTACTGCACAAGCTGGCAGGGAAAAGGAGCTTACGAAGTTATCGGTGCAGAGGGAGTCTGCAACGGCTGGGAGAGCCATCTGATGGCCTATCAGCAGGCACTGCTCAGCACTTCACACGCCTGAAAATCGGATCTAGGCTGTTATTCTTTCCTGATATCACTTTTGCTTTGAAGTCTGAAGCAGAATCTGAATGTGAAAATTAGGTGGTAGCCACTAAATCTGTACAAACGTTTTCATTTCTGAAGCCTTATTTCAAAACTCCAGCTGTGAAGCGAAATGATGCTATGCTGGCATCATATAAACGTCACGATCTTAATTTAGGACACTATCTAAAGCTGACAGAAATATATACAGAGTTCAAGAGGCATTGGATCAGACCAAAGGGAAAAATTTCAAAGATGTTTAAACTTCTAAATGAAAATGAAGATTGGGACTTCAGTGGCAGTTGTGTGTCTGCTACGAAACCTGAAACAGTCCAAACAGTCTAGGTATCTAAATACCTTAGAAAAACTAGATTATCCTTACAGTTTACCAAAAACACCACCAGCACCAGTTAACCACTGTTGCTAGTACCAAAACTCAAGGCTCAACCTTGAGTTAATGGGACAGAGTTGCAAGGAGATTTTTGAGTCACTTAGTATTCTGTTTTTCAGAATTACAAATTAGAAATATAATTACAATGACAAAGAATGCAGGAGCAATATGAACACTCTAGTGTCTTTTTGACAGTGCAGCTCTATGATTCAAAGGAATCTAAGAAGACTGCAATATTTTATATGAGACACAGGGAAAAACAAAACACAAAAGCAAATAAATAATAAACTAACAACAGCAAAATTCAACAACCTGCTTTGCTTTTGTTTTAGCCAGTATCCCAGGATGAAGTGTCACATTTCTGTAGTCCACCTAGAGAAACCCATGAATAATCAAGATCCAAAGAATAGAGACAACAATCCATCAGGGCTTGCACTTACATTATTCAGAGTGAAAAACACAAGTGATTTTTTTACTTCATTATAGTCAAGCACATGGCTGCAGCGATTTCCTTCCTCTTTGTCCTCCAGAAATATGTTCACCTTCTTAGATAGATTTACTTGCCTTCCTTCTATGGTATCTGGCATTTCATTTCATACCTCAAACCACTATATGAATATGCTAAATCGAGAGTCAGCTGGCATTACGGAATTATTCTGGCTTTGCAGCATGCGATTATAAAACTGAGTAGTTAATCAGATAGTGATTTCAGTGTTGCTACTCTGATTTTCAATAACATGATTTAACATCAATATCTAATCTAGTTTACAATCTTACCTTCTTCAAATGTAACAACACACTCTATGACTAAGAAACGAAAATTTGCTGTTAGCAACACCCTGTAGTCTTCAACTCTGTCTTTCCTGACCAGTTTTTTTCTGTAACTTCATAAATCAAGATATTATTTCTAGTTGGTCTATTTATACTTCTTTATTGGTACTCCTTGCTTCTCAAGGGCTCAAAACTGCAATGTACTAAGAATCTATTTCAAAAAAGCACTGAAATACACCTTCAAGAATATAAAAAAATTCCATTTCCTGCTACAAGATTATTCAGGAGCCTGACAATAAGCAGGTATTTAAATGCTTTTTTGGATCAGAGCCCTGAGGTTCAGTACCTTAGAGCACTGAGCTCTGTATGCTTCACTGAATTGCCTAAATTCATGATAACTTTAATCCAAACACAGGTTTCTCCCACACCTCTCCTTTTAAAAATTAACAAATCCTCCCTCACAAAGAATTATTTATATGCTCCTGCACTTCTTTCTCAATAGTGTATTATTAACAGAAGCAACAGTTCTGCTAGAGGGGAGGTTTTTCTCACAATATTTTCCACCTGCTGAAATGCAAAAGAATTTGTAAATACATAAGAAGGGACTCTCAAAAGGTATTTGTTTAATTTTCAACATCAGGGATTATCAGATAAATTTAGCTACCTCTCTAATTCAGAAAACAGCTCCTTATTGCCCTCTATGCTAGCACACCCATTTGTGGCCGGGATTGTGTGGTGGGATGCTGTCTCCACTATACCTTCTCAGCCCTTCCAGAATAATACCAAAGACATTCAAATAGCTTGGTCTACCTGAAACTATTTATTTTTCAGGAGTGCAGAATAGTCTTAAAAACTTGGAGAAAGTGTATTTGCTCCAACATGCACATAACACTAAAAAACTGCACTGATTTACAGTCTGTCCCTCCTGCTCCTGCCCTTTCTAGGATCTCCCACCTGCTGCTGGTTCTCCAACTTCTCCTCGACGCAGTTCCAGTAGACACTGAACTTCCTACTTCTTCTTTTTCCTTTATTGCTCTTAAATGGCTTCCCTTCTCTCAGAAAGTCAGAAAGTGAGCTTGCCTTTTACCTGGGCTTACTCACCACATCTACCACGGCGCCTACTAGATTCCCAGGTCTAGTAGACTTGAGATAATATCTCAAACACATTTCTTTGATCAGGAAGGCATATTGCATTTACTTTGACTGTATTTATTCCTCATCTAAGTTGCTCTCTGCATATATTTTAGCCAACATTTACTGGCAGAACTGATTGACAAAATAATCACTTGCAAGCAATTACTACAAAATATTGATGGAAAATGAACTAGAAACTTAAGAACCTAATTCTCTGCAGCGAAAATCTGCTTCTGCCAGTTACAACAATCAAAACAGGAACCAGAAGTTCTCTCCGACTTCCCTGTCAAACAATAGCTGAGCAACAGAGCTCCAGTCTGGAACAGAACATGACAAATACACCACCAAACCATCCACTGGTCACTAACTATTGCTGGAAAATTGTACCCAAGTACTTCTGGAAGTCAAATAAAGCTTAGATAGGACTAGACATAAGGAAGAAATTTTTTACAATGAGGGTGGTGAAGTACTGGAACAGGTTGCCCAGAGAGGTAGTGGAGGCCCCATCCCTAGAACCATTCAAGGTCAGGTTGGCTGGGGCTCTGAGGAACCTGATCTGGTTAAAGCTGTCCCTGCTCACTGCAGGGGGGTTGGGCTAGATGACCTCTAAAGGTCCCTTCCAACCCAAAGCATTCTAGGATTCTATGATTCTATGATTCTATAAATTGCTTGAGGATATTCATAAGGTGCAATCTGGATAACTATTTGAAGATTTCTTTAGCTGTATCTCCTGCAACAGAGAAAAATACCACACTGGAAACATTAAAAGCATAAAATAATGATATTCTGCTTATCTATATTTCAGGTTTTGTGTACACTTATTTTCTTAAATATTAATACAACAGGCTTAAAATAAAGGAAATCATATTCTAATCCAATTAACCTGACTGCTCCATTCTCCTCTCTCTCTAAGTCAAATGCCCAGTTTATTACATGTGCAGTGGCAGCTTCATGAATAAACTTCTTTCTCACTTCAGCAACTTTATTCCTACAGTGTCTCAAAGATCATTTGTTTGTTTATAAATCAGTTTATTTTTACTGCAGAATGTAAAAGAAGTTATAAACATATGCATAGATTGCTGAGGTTAGCCATTTCAATAACTATATTGACCTGAAGAACGGGAAATCTTAGCTCTGGAGTACAACATTTATAGCTGGATGTAAGACATGTAGATAAGAGTTGAAGCTGGTACAAAAATAGTGTTTTGGAAACAAAACATAACTGGCATTTTAAACGTGTTCAATATGCAGTACCTCAATCAGGAAGAACAGAAACTGTTAAAGAGATGCTACCTTTTACTGTTGGCCCAGAAAATATACATGAAAAAAGTGAAATTATTTGAGTTTTATCAATCCCCTTGCCAGCACTATAAAATTAAGTCTGTTTGTAGATTTAAATAGAAAACTCAAACAAATTAAAAAAAAAAAAACCAACCAAACTAACCCAAACTCTTGAGTTTTTCTGTGATGTAATTTCAGTGAAAAAACAGTTCTTGGGGGTATTTTATCTTCATAATTTTCTGTTTCTTCAAATGTACTTTTTAAAAAAAAAAATCAGTTCTACCAGATACAGTCTATTGAATTAATCAGCTAATCCTATTAAGGGTTCCTTTGAACTGATATATCTATAAACGGAACTAACTCTTGCATAATGCAAAAATTTTTAGCAAATACTTTATATTTATTAAGAACACATCTTAAAAACATTGCAGCAAAATTCTTAATAAAATATGATGTAAAAAAATTCCATATTTTTAACTGATGTCATCAAAAATGAAAACAGGAGGGCGACAGGGTTTTAAACTGGTTGTATTGGAAGGCTCAGAAACATAACAGCAAAGAGAACAAAAGTTACTTTATTTGTATCTGTAAAAGAAATTACGTCTAATCCAACAATCCTATTTGCATTTTAATTCATAATTTTTGCATGCTTGAGAATATTGGCAGTATGTGACTTGCACATGACTTTACATTAAATGCAGGTTTTTTCCACATTGAAAAGGAAAAAACCCTTATTTTTATAGGCTACACAGGACCTTCAGTCTGGTACACAGCTATGTTAAACCCCTGAATGAACTCTTCTCTTACCTACTATCTCAAAATTACATTAGATTCAGAGTGACTATAAGATGAATCCTGTTGTATTTTATGATTTAATCTTAAGAATCTAAGTAAAATTAACTATAATTAATATACAATCATAGAAAAAATACTCATCAAATCTCACATTATGATGAACTTATCCATCTTACATATCTAGGGTTTTTTATTACCTTTCACCAACATTAAAAGTATTACACCACATTGAATGCTTAGAGAGAAGTCACCTGTGAAATCTGATGACAGGTTATGGCTACTGTGGGAACATTTTCATTACCAGACTTTTGAGTACTTAATATCACACTTCAATGGTAAATTATTATCTTTTATGTCTAATTTCACTTTGATTTTATTTTTTAAAAATATTATTTTTAAGAGCTATAAAAGGATAGCTCTAAGCCCCTGACATTTTCTGTGGCATATTAATGATATTACCTGTTTTAGAAGAAAATGCTGTTCTTAGAGCCCAGCTCAACACACGAATTCACTCCCTGAGAGCAGCAAGGGATTCAGCTTGCCTCTTACCACTAGAGCTGTAGGTTAAAACCAGCTTTATGGCAGGCAAATTTACAAGGGACTTCCCGATCACTGTACTCTGTCCTCTTTAATGCACTACAAAATCAAGCTAAATCCACTGCTTGGATTTAGCAGTGAGAGTTTATGTAGTTTTTTAAGTCCATACAGTATGTCATGGAAACTTTTCTACTTATTTTAGGTATTGCAATTTACATCTAACCTAGTCCTGTTGGGAGAGGGGAGAGGGAAGGCCACGCCCCACTCAATTTCTATTTTAAGGCTAATATGAGGGCCTACACAGGAATTAACTGGCACGCAGTCCTTAGCTGCCCCTCTGCCTATGGATAAATTTTATTCCTTATGAACATCCCGAGCAAACAATGCTAATAACTAAGTATATAATGTGAGAAATATCTAAGTGCTCTTGACTAGCTCCGCTCTTGACAGCTTGCACTTGTGGGAAAAATTCAAGAGTTCAGTGTAGAGATTTCAGTGGAACAAAACTTTGTGTGGGAGTCTTTATGCTGTGTGGTTTCAAATCAATTCAAGTAAAAAAAAACCTATATTCAGTTTCCAGTTTGGGTCTCATCTGGTAAAAAATTTCAAACCACTTTTTGGATTAAAGGCTTGATCCAAAGAATGCTTAGTATATAATAGTGAAGAATTTTTCAGAAAGGAGGATTGAAACTCAGCATTTCCTGGTTTTCTTCCTCCTTTCAGATGAGTGACAAATTGCTATGGATAGCCAAATGCTCACACTTTCATGTTCTTTGACCCAACTGAGGCTTGGCTTTAGTCAATGCAAAGTAGAATAGCTTCAATAAAATGAAGAGAATGTTCCCTTCACCTTCAATCACTTCAGGGTAACATAATCATTTGGAAGAAGTGAGTTAACTTCCCTCAGGCACAAGAGAGAATTAGTATCTGGGAGGCTTTGATTTATTAATGTGTAAGCCCTGAACTCTTGGGTAAAAGGCCAGCACTGTTGACATATCAACTTCAGTACTTTTAGCAGAACCTGAATTTTATGTGGTTTAAGAAAGCCAAGCAAGTCAGCTTGCAGATGAGACTGCCACAGAGAGGTCTTGCAAATCTCAGCAGGGGTTCCCTGACACGAAGAATAGCACTTAGGTTACTCACATTTTGTCAAAACAGTTTTGTAAATATGCCCTATGCTCTGGCAAATCTTCAAATTTCTATCTACAGGGCATGTAAATTGGTTTGGCTTCACTAACAAGCTGATTCTGAGCTATAAGCCTGGGTCCAAAACGACTTAAATGTTGACCCCATTCAAGTCAGAGACAACACAATCTGTGACCTTAAGTTAGAAAAAATTAATGAAACAATAAAGCCTGTTCATTCTAATGTGAATGCAAAAAAAAGACCTTAGAAGGAAAGCAGTTTAATGGTGAAAGCAGAAAGGGTGAAAAAATACTGTCTCTTCTTACAGAAAAAAAAAAGGAAGTTAGAACGACTTCTGTAATTTTTCAGTACTTTACTCAGAAAACATATTTTTATTGACATCCCTGGAAAATTTAGTTGAAACCAAGCAAAATCATTGCAGATAATACTTTAGCTCCCCGATATTTGAGCAAGAACATGTGAAAATACTATGTTCTAAAGAAAACCTCACCATAGACTTAATTACTGTCTTTGCTAGAATATAGAACCTATAATAACAAGGTGTTCAATGAGTCATTGTAGACAAATTAAAGAAATGATGAGAAATTAAAAAAAAAATCATGGTGATTATGAGAGATGGAGGCAAAATATACTCCTTGATTATTGTCGTGGTTTCAGCTGGGATAGAGTTAATTTTCTTCCTAGTAGCAGGCACAGTGCTGTGTTTTGGATTTAGTAGGAGAAGAATGCTGATAACACGCTGATGTTTTAGTTGTTGCTAAGTACTGCTTATGCTAGTCAAGGACTTTGCAGCTTCCCATGCTCTGCCGGGTGCACAAGAAGCTGGGAGGGGGCACAGCCAGGACAGCTGACCCAAACTGACCAAAGGGCTATTCCATACCATATGATGTCATGCTCAGTATAGAAACTGGGGGGAGGGTAAGCGAGCGGCTGTGTGGTGCTTAGTTGCTGACTGCGGTTAAACCACGATAATTATTCTGAAATGTTTTACTACATTCAGAACGTAATAGGAAATGCAAATTTTCCCATATTTCCTGTCCTCTACTGCCAAGCGCATGAGGCATCTCACGTGCTTTGATTCCAACACAACATTTCAAAGTGGGAACTGTACAATGAAGTCTTCTTGGTAATGTTTAGGAGCATTAAGATTTTTAGGAGTGTTTATTTGTTGTTTCATGGATATTTCAATAGGAAGAATATGTCTGTGATTGCACTCTTGATGAAGCTTTTTATTTAAATCTCCTTACCTGCCATGGAAAGATAAAAAGACGCTGTGTAGAGATTGCAGCTGTATTGGGCATAGCTCCCACAGGGGAAATTACCCTTTAATAGTGTTAAGCTCGATGGTGTGTGAATGGTTATGTGGTACTTGAAGTGAATGAACCAATTCATCTTTCAGATTAGGACCACATGCCTGTAAGTGATAAGTGCTTTGTCTCAAAAGAAAAAAAAAAAAAAGAACAAAACAACATAAAAATATTTTTCTGTCACATTTACTACCACCTGATGTTAAACTAACTTCTAGAAAGGGTACAGTAGAATGAATTAAATAAATCAATGAGGAAAATTTCTTTGCTTATTTCCAGTCAGGCTATATTTTAAATATTAACATTATTCACAATATAAAAAGACTAATTCATATAGAGAGAGGGAACTATTTTTGTTATTTGGAATGACAGAAGATATACAATAAACAATCCTGTGTCCAACTTGAATTCATTAGGTACTTCACCCTAATCTTGTTTTGAACAAATAACAAAACCATACTCCTTCCATTTGTTACTCTACCAACTTGGTTTCGTTGTAGGCAAAAAAGAACTTAAATAAGAGAGAGCCTGTGAAATTCTGACATGGACAATTTGTTGCGTTCCAGTAAAACTAATGCAGAGTCCACAGCTTTTTATTAAATACATTAATCTGAAAATTTTGAAGTCATTCTGAGTAGTGTCTTTTCTTGGCAGATAAGCTAAAGATAACAGGAAAGACCAGTAATTTTCATATCCAACTACAAACAGAGTCAAATACTGAAGATGATATTTTTATTTTGTGGAGTTAGAGATGGCTACCACATTAATGCTATGCTGGAGATACAAGAAGAAAATGAAATGCTTGGAATAGATAAGATACAAGCTGAATCAACATCACAAGACTGAAAGTCAGGAAACCACCAATACTGCCAATATCCACCCACTGTGTATGATGCATGACAGATTTTATCCATTTCAGGACTGTATCACTAGGTCAATACCTTGCAGCCAAAGATTTCAACCCTCCTGATTATCCTTGAAGAGACCACTGTTGAGCAAACAGATTGCAAGATCTCTTGCAAAATCCCAGAAGCAAAATTTAAAGTCTATCCCACCTAAAGGAATATTGTAAAGTTATCTAACAAGTTCCTAGCAGAAAACACAAGCTCCCAGAGTCAACCAGATGCTTCACGTTTTGTATGTAAGTTATTTGGAGAAATAGGGCTTACTGAGGCAGTACAGAATTTTCTTCCTGAAGCAAACTCCAGATAAGACATTGCATTTTTCAGTGGTGATCATAAGCTATATTAATCTCCACTAACAGCAGAGTAATAGCAATAAAATACAAACATTGTACTAGTAGCAGCCAGACTGAGCTTGATCTTCAGATTGGAGGGGTTTGGTTATTTTACAATGAAAGCAATTTGACACAAATGAATTTTACATGTAGAATGGTTGAATTGTTGTCTCTCTGCCTGTAGAAACATTTTTCCCTTGCTGCAAATCTGAAAATATAGGTACTTAAAATAATTTTGATGCTTGAAGGAAATCTCAGAAATGAATGCATTGGTATACATGACAAATAAGAACAACTTTCATAAAAAGCATGCCTCTTCCATAACTTCACTTGCTATAGTGAAGAGCCCCAATTGCTTGTATTTCAGTAACAGCTCAGCAACATCTGGTAGATGTGCTTGTCATTCATTTCCAAACTGTAAAGTAGGTTCATGTTCAGCTCTGTATGCTAATGTTATTTGCTTTTTTTTTGACTGGCTATTTTTCAGTGGCTATCAGTTAAGAGCTAAAATCTTTTGTTCTGTCGATGAAAAAAGCTTATTAGTTGCTTATCAGATGCCATAGTTTCCTTTATAGAAAGAGTTAATTGATATTAAAGTCCACCAAATTATCTTCAAATTATTAACTTGGTGTTAATAATAGACTTAATAATTAATAAGACTTATCTAGACTAATATTCTCAATTTACCACAAAAAGGAGTCAGGAGAATGGTATCAAAAGCAGGATATTTTATCATGCTGCTCTTATAAACTCCCTTAAGACTTCAGTGGTTCTTTCCCCTAACTGGTGCTGGCAGAAAGTTTACTTTGTTAATGCTGGTCACTGGAAGAGTGATGCAGACCCCAGTCTTCCAGCTCCCACTCTAGCCCTTGCAGCTAAAAGGACAAGTACATTCTTATTCTTTCAACACCAGGATACTGAGTACTACTAGAGAATCTCAGTGTCAAGGATGCAAATGGCTTTAAGTTGTTCTTTCTTAACCATTTCCTTGCAATCACCTCTAACACAAGCTTAAAGTTACAAGAAGGAAGAAAAAAAAGCTGACAACACACTTGCAATCACTTTATAAGGGCAGAAGTGACAAAAAAAAAAGACAATCACTCCATCTTCACATTGCGGAAACACATCCCAGATGTGCCTCCCTCCCAGGATTCATAGGACAAACTATAAATGACTGCTTAACCTGTGTGTTTAGAGACTCAGTTCTATTTCCTGTTTGGTGTCCTCAGAATGCATTCAGAGAAAACAGCTGTTGGGCTGAGGAAGGAAACTGACTTTCATATCCCTCTTTTTCCCTGATAGAGCCCCCTGATTCTTGGGGGTCCCTCTGAGGTTGCCAGGTATTATCATTCCCCTTCCTCGCTCCCTTCCCCTTTCTTCTAAGGACGTACTTATTTGTAAGTCAATCAGGAATTTCAGTCTGTTGTCAACCACGTTGCTGGCAGCTGCCTTCTGCTTTGTTAATATTAATATTGGTTGGGCACCTGCTCAACTGTGAAATAGTCTTTTAGCCACCAGGTCTGTGTTTGGCAAAGCCCTAATCAGAGTTTTAGGCAACATGAAGCTGAATCTCTTTCCACTCAGATAAGCAACACTCTTCTTTGAACCACTCACATTTTGTTTTTCCTCAATTGGTTTTAACTTCTCAGCTGTCAGATGCGGCTCTCCATGTGGCCACATAAATACTTGTGCCAGAAACAAAAGGCACCAGAGGGATGGGAAAGAGTATTCAAGGGGAGGGATTGCACTTTTCAGCGATGGCTTATGGCAATTTGAAACATACGTGAAGCAATTACTTGCCTTCTTGTGACACACACATACGTTAAATATACTGACTTAATAATGTCCTCATCAAAATATAGTATACTTTCAATAAAAGTACACTATGGAATGTAAAAAATGCCATCTCAAATAAGGTCTACCAGTCAGAAATGTATTTCAGTGGGACTTCAGGGATTCAGTCACTTCCAAAATCACTGCTTCTCTCTTAGAAGCTCCAACATGAGTTAAAGCAGAGGCAGAGTGATTAACACAGCAATTTCAGGAATCTTTGTTGTGATATTTTCTTTTTAAAAAAGTTCTTTCACAACTCATTGGTAAGAACTCTCCTCTTTGAGGACTGTTGGTAGCCTCAGTCTTGGTTACTTGGTTCTAACAGTACGAGCAACAGGAAAAAAAAAGGGGACACAATCAACCATCACCTTTGTTGCTTGCTTCCCCATTCAATATCAGATAGTAAACCAGAATTTTTCCTCAATAATTTTTATTTGTTTTTTTAGAATCATCTCACATTACTTTGTCAATTACTTTGTCAATCACTTTAGATAAAATGTGTAATCTTCATTTCTTCCTTCCAGCTCTTTAAGTTTTACAGGTTTCTTTCCTATTGGCATGCAAAATAAATTAATGTTAATGTGAATTTACAGAATGAGTATAAAACTTGCTAGCAGAAAGTTGTCAAAATACCATGCACTGGCTTTGGCAATAGAAGAAGTCTCACATTAAAGAAATATTTCAGACACCAGAAATCTTGGCAGGCTTACATGATGCTTACGATAGCACATTAGGCAATAAATGCAAAACAATGGGAAATGCACACTTGAATCAAGTCTGCATTTTACTTTTGATTACTGAGAACTAGCAGTGAATTATATGAACTGGGTAAGAGTCCACAGTGAATTATCCTAAGGGTTCAAGCACTAAGAGGGAAGCAATCCAGAATATACTTGGATTATATTTGTATAGTTTTATGCCTTTCCTCGCTGGTCCCTGGGATAATAGAAACATCTCAATCTGCAAGAATTCTGTGAAAAGACCAGAAATGTTTGCTGAAAGCTTTCCTTAATTAATAGTGATGGTCATCAGTGAGGTCTTTCTCACTTCTGTGTACATAGCATGAAGTACATTTCAGATTAACATTTCAACTATAGCAGTGCCATTCATCTATTTTATCATTAAGGTCTGGTACATGAAAAATAAAGTAAAACGATATGAAATTAATGGGGCATTGCATCCTAAACTGTGTAAACTCATGCCGATAATAACACACTATCTTTAGATCCAAATTCCTAGATCAGCCTTATGGAACATTCAAAGCATTCACTCCAAGTAAATAGCTACAGAAAATATGAAAACATATGCAGAAAACCAATCTTATTTATATGGTATATATTTAAGTAAAATAAAAATTATTGAATATGTAAAGGATAATTAATTCACTCTGCACACAACATCTTGTCCTCTGCAAAAAGCAAAATAGTTTGCAAATAATTTGCATGTAAAAATATTATATATCCATACAAACAAAATATTATGACTATACGACATAAAACCACAGACATAAAACCACAAACAGATAAAAAACCTGAAGGTTAAATTCATGAAATGAATTCTCCTTGGGAAACAGTGAAACCACACAGATTAAAACTACAGTATAGTAAAGACTATGTGAAATTCTTAATAGAAATCCTGAGTATTTGCAGAACAAACTACATTTTTTACAAGACAGAGCCAACAGCATTTAAGAGACAGGACTACACAGGTCACATTTAGAAACTCAAAATGTACAGGGATTCCTAACAGCAATATTTGAAATATTGCAAAATTTCTTCAGACACTTAGATAATACTTGAAGATAAAAGCGATGTTAGGTATCTTGAACTAACCTAAATGTTTCCTCATCACTTAATCTTATAAAAGTAATAAAAAGGAAAGTCTAAAAAGGATTTACTGCTATTACTGAGGTGGTTGTTATTAATATTAATTTTATCTCCCTTGCAGACTATATGTTCTAGTAACAGGATACATCGTGCATAATGTAGTTGGGCTACATCATCATTAATTAATAGATGACCTTTGCCCTGAACAGGTTAAAATCTAAGAACAAGACAAGAAACAACAGATGGAAAGAGAGAGACAGATGGGAAAGTACCAAAAAATGCACTATTGGTCAGCACAATAGGCTGGTTGTCTCAGACCTCCAGCTGTCTAATCTTTTGTCAAAATTTATACAAACAGCACAAAACCAGAGAGCTTTAAGGAGGATTTTGAAGGATAATAACATAGTATCTTTGCAGATGTTAGTGGTGTCTTCTCCCTCAAGTAAGAAGCAGCATCAGAAGTGATATGAATGTGAGCCGTAGAGAAAGTCACCCTGGTCTGGTTGGGGCTAAGAGTTACCATTGCAACAGCAAATGATAGGGTCTCGGTGAGGATAGGCACCCAAAGGCCTTAGGTGTGAGGACAAGCAACCCATGTCTGACATAAAAATGAGAGATTTAATGTAGGGACTGAGAAACAAGGGTCAAAGCAATAAGCTACAAAAATGTTTTTTTTAACAACACAAAGCAGATGCTCTGGAAGCAGATAAAGTAATATTTTCCACAGCTAGACACTTAAAGTCTGGATGGAAGAGGTGGAAAATGAAGACCCTTTCTTAGAAATATAATTTAATTCTTTATATTTCTAGGCAAGCCCATTTAAGGCTTAAAATCCACATTGTTTTTAATATAAACAAAAGCACCCATAAGCAATTTCCATCCAAACACAAGCCCCTGCTTCTTCAGTGTGTCTGCATTTAATTTGGATATAATTGAAAATATCATCTGCCGGAAGACTTTCCTCTGTCCTTGGTTAAGCAGTGACATAGGTCTGTGGAGCAGCCAGGTCCTGGCTGACTTTTCCATGCTTTCCTCAAGACTTTTTACACCACTTTCTTGCTTCGCCCTAGCTCTTCCCAATGAACTCCTCCCATCTTCTTGCAGCAGAACTCAAGGGATAAACAGCACCAGACCTCTTTTGAGCAACTTTAGGCTTGTAAAATTGGTCCTACAAAAACTATATAACCTTCTGATTAAAATTTGCTTCTGTGTTCAACATGGTGTGTAATTTATTAGCGGAGCGATCTTGCCTGCAATATTTATTCCTTAAATCCCTCATCCCTTACAGAAATATTTTCTGTAAGGTGACTGCTAGTTGCATCCAATAGTTGCATTTACATGTGACATTTCCATCCCTGACCAAGTAACAAAGACTCTCGTTACTAGCCCAGGTGAAACGAGCATTAGAAACACTAGGAAGACTTCATCCTCCTCTTATTCCAAATGTTTCAGGTATTTATCACGAAACACAATCAATATACACAATTGAGATATTTAATCACTTACTGCAGTTTGCAATGAATAAATTATGCCCAGCTCAGACTGAAATGTGTTTGTTTAAACTCATTCTTTCTTGAAATATTTACTACATTTGCGAAGTTTTTAAATAATAAAAATGTTAAATAATAAAACATGTACTGATTTTTCTACTATCCTGCAAATTGAATACCAAATGAGTACAGAAGGCTATCTAAAGAGGGTGACAGTGTTCTTTAGTGAAAATCTAATTTCTTACATTATTCTTAGATTTTTTTTTTTTAATAAAATATACCAACTCTTGAGAGATTCACAAAACGTGTTTTAGCAGTACTGCTATGTAGATACTATTAGTCGATATCTAATTTAGCCCTAATGGAGGCAAAGAAAACAACAAAAAAAGCCCTACAGGAAAACGTATGAGAATTTCAGAGGAGAAATACACATTTATTTACACATTTCACCACAGTCCTATGTTCCAGTAAATTATCTGAAGAATGTTTCAATTAGGAGCTGAGTGGCTTTTTTAGCTTTGCATAGCAACAAAAAGAATGAGAGCAGGAAGGAAAAATGCATTAAAAATCATCTTGGGAGAGTGAACAGACAGTACTATTCAAAATTTTTACATCAAATTTCATTTGCCAAACAAACCTGAGCAATTTTCATTTTATCATAGTAGCCTACCTTATAGTAAAAACATCACACAGAAAA